>NW_021680357.1:680657-691778 GCF_001412515.2 Diachasma alloeum
CCGCACTGAGTCCATTCATACTTTCTACCCCTCCGGAGGCCGTGCTTTCACCCGCCGACCGTGAGCTTTCACGGGCGCCACTTTGACCCATACACCAGGCGCCACTGTCTGGCTTTAATCATCCCCCTTCTGTTACCCGTGAATTTTCCCAGCTGATTCGCAGCTTCGGCAGGCTGGCTTCTATTTGCGTCAGGTGGAAATTGTGAATTGACTGCTTTGCACGTTTGGGTATTGATTGATCTGTTAGGTAGAATTAATTGTTTGATAATTGAGGCGGGATAATAAAACGGTTGGATATTTTAATTTGTCGAAAAATATTCTGGTCTTGGAAATTTTTGTTGGAATTTCAAGGAATTTCATTATTGAAAGCTTAAAAGTTCATGGAAAAATTAATGGATGCTGTAAAGTTTAGTTAAATTACGATACTTTGAGCCATACACTAGGCGCCAGTGTCTGGATTTTATCATCCCCCTTTTGTTACTCGTGAATTTTCCCAGCTGATTCGTATGCTTGGGCTTCTATTTGCGTCAGGTGGAAATTGTGAATTGACTGCTTTGCACGTTTGGGTATTGATTGATCTGTTAGGTAGAATTAATTGTTTGATAATTGAGGCGGGATAATGAAGCGGTTGGATATTTTAATTTGTCGAAAAATATTCCGGTCTTGGAAATTTTTGTTGGAATTTCAAGGAATTTCATTATTGAAAGCTTAAAAGTTCATGGAAAAATTAATGGATGCTGCAAAGTTTAGTTAAATTACGATACTTTGAGCCATACACTAGGCGCCAGTGTCTGGATTTTATCATCCCCCTTTTGTTACTCGTGAATTTTCCCAGCTGATTCGTATGCTTGGGCTTCTATTTGCGTCAGGTGGAAATTGTGAATTGACTGCTTTGCACGTTTGGGTATTGATTGATCTGTTAGGTAGAATTAATTGTTTGATAATTGAGGCGGGATAATAAAACGGTTGGATATTTTAATTTGTCGAAAAATATTCTGGTCTTGGAAATTTTTGTTGGAATTTCAAGGAATTTCATTATTGAAAGCTTAAAAGTTCATGGAAAAATTAATGGATGCTGCAAAGTTTAGTTAAATTACGATACTTTGAGCCATACACTAGGCGCCAGTGTCTGGATTTTATCATCCCCCTTTTGTTACTCGTGAATTTTCCCAGCTGATTCGTATGCTTGGGCTTCTATTTGCGTCAGGTGGAAATTGTGAATTGACTGCTTTGCACGTTTGGGTATTGATTGATCTGTTAGGTAGAATTCATTGTTTGATAATTGAGGCGGCATAATGAAGCGGTTGGATATTTTAACTCGTCGAAGAATATTCTGGTCTTGGAAATCTAGTTGTTAATGCAGCGTTGGAAATTTTTATTGGAATTTCAAGGAATTTTATCATTGAGAGCTTAAAATTTCATGGAAAAATTAATGGATGCTGTAAAGTTTAGTTGAATTATGATACTTTGAGCCATACACTAGGCGCCAGTGTCTGGATTTAATCATTTAGCTTCTGTTACTCGGGAATTTTCCCAGCTGATTCGCAGCTTGGGCAGGCTGGAAATCGTGAATTGACTGCTTTGCACGTTTGGGTATTGATTGATCTGCTAGACTGTTAAAAATATTTAACTGAATTTTCCAGAAAATGACACTGAATTCAATTTAATGAAAACAAGTCTATGAAATTTCAAATTTCCCTGAAAATTCAAGGAAATTCCTGATTTTTCAGTGGAAGAACCATGACGATTCCGAAATTTCTACAAATTTTCAATGTAAATACGATAATTCAATAAGAAATTGCTCTGAAATTTCAAAAAATTGAAAATTCAAGGACATTTTTGCTTCAATTTTCCTCATTTCCATTAATTTTCATGGAATAATTTAACTGAAATTTAAAATTTCCATGAATTTTTCACGAAAACCATGAATTTTGAGTGGCAAAATTCCCTGAAATTTCAATGAAACCGTCACTTGTTTCATATTTCAAGACTAAAGTCTGGAAACTTCAGTGAAAATTTTTTAACAGTGTAGTTGAAATTGATTGGTTGATAATGAATTTTTTTGCACTAATCAATTTCTTTTTAAACATATATAATCGATATTCAATGTACACTGTTAGAATTTTTTTGAAATTTCATGGAAGATATTATAATAAATCTCATGAGAGTGACATTGAATCGGATTTAGGAAAAAAATGGTTATGAAATTTCAAGTTTTAACTAAAATTCACCGATGTTTCCTAACTTGATTGAATTTTCTGTGGAACATGAATGTTCAGAAACAAAATGACACAAATTTTCAATTTTTCCCTGAATGTTTCGGATTTTTCTGTATTTTTCGCAGAATAATTGAACTGAATATCAAGTATCTTATTGACTTCCAGATCATTTGACCAGAAAATCAATGGAGTATTTGATTTTTCAATGACAAAATTTCCTGAAATTTCAGTGGAACTTGAAAACGATAAAAATTTCCGGAATGTGGCACGGAAAATTCAGACGAACATTTTTAACAGCCCGCGACTTGTAAAACTCATAGTAGTCTTTCCTTGATTATGAAACAATTAATCGATCTTCAATGCATGAGAAATCTCTTTTTTCAAATTCACTTGGCACCCGTAAGGGTAGACGGAACCCCTTTGTCTACATCAGATCTTAGAATTGTGTTTTCTCCTACAATTATTAATTTCTATCTATGAAATTACTTTATCGACCCGATTATCGCATTGTTGAGTCAATGACGTAGTTTAATGAATAAAAAATAATAACTGCAGGAGAAAACACAATTCTAAAGATTCATATAAACCAGGGGTTCCGTTTCCCTTTAAGGCGACATAACGAAGCGCTTGAATATTTTAACTTACCACAGAATATTCTAGTCTTGCAAATCTGGTCACTAATACGCGGTTGGAAATTTCTGTTGGAATTTCACGGGATTTCATCATTGAAAGCTCACAATTTCGTGGGAATATTGTGACCTGCAAATTTGGGTTGAATTATGACAATTTGACTCATACACTGGGCGCTGTCTGGCTTTAATCATCTCCTCTCTGTTACGCGTTATTTTTCCCAGCTGATTCGTATACTTGAATTCAATCGTGGGTATTATGAATTGAAATTATAATTATTATGAGTTGAGTGTTAATTAATTAAAGTCAATTGTTTGATAATTAAGGCGAAATAATAAAGTGCTTGGATACTTCAACTTGTCGCAGAATATTCTAGTCTTGGAAATCTGGTCATTAACACACTGTTGGAAATTTGTGCAGGAATTTCACGGGATTTCATCATTCAAAGATTAAAATTTGATGAATAAAACAATGAGAGCTGTAAATTTGAGTTAAATTATGACACTTTGACCGATACAGGCACCACTGTCTGGGTTTAATCACCTGCCATTCAATCGTAGTTTAACATCAGGTCGAAATTATGAATTCACTTGTTTCACTCGTTCGGGTACTGATTAATCTGTTAATTAAAGTTAATTGTTTGATAATTAAGGCAAAATAATAAAGCGCTTGGATATTTCAATTTGTCGCAGAACATTCTAATCTTGCAAGTCTAGTCACTCTGACGCATTTCGATAGCTCTGCTTTAGCGACGCGCACGATCGGAAATTTTTGTTGAAAGTTCACGGAATTTCATCTATCGAAGTTTAAAATTTAATGGAAAATTTACTGGGGTACTGATGTGTTAATTAAAGTTAATTGTTTGATTGCTTGGATACTTCAACTTACCGCAGAATATTCTAGTCTCGCACCTCTAGTCATTCAGACACATTTTGATAGCTCTCCTTTAGCGACGCGCACGGTCGGAAATTTTTGTTGGAATTGCATCACCGAAAGTTTGAAATTTCGTATAAAAATCAATGGGAACTGTAGATTTTAATTGAATTATGACACCTTGACCCATACATTAGGCACCACTGTCTGGCTTTGAAATTATGAATTGATTTTTTTCACACGTTCGTGTGCTGATTGATCTGTTGATTAAAGTTAATTAGTTAATAATTCAGGCAAAATAATAAAGCGTTTGGATAATTTAACTTATTGCAGAATATTCTAATCTTGCAAATCTAGAGATTCCGACACATTTCGATAGCTCTGCTTTAGCGAGGTTCACTATTGAGAATATTTCTTGAAATTTCCGATTCAACTTCTCGGAAATTTCCACCTCATGAAATACTATCATGAAAAATTTAATTAAATTGTCAATTCAATTTTTAATTTAAAATTTAAATTTAAATTCAATTTAACTCAATTTGATTTTTTTTGGAAAGTTTTTTTTGGCGGTTTCAATAATAATAATAATAGTAACAATAATGAAATGTGCTAATTATAAAACTGAAAAATCAGTTATTTGAAATAATAATAATTCTTTTCAGTAAAATATAATAATAGTGTAATTAACTAAATAAGTTAATTATTAATTTAATTAAAAATTACTCTATAAAAATCAAATATAGAAATCCGAAAAATTAAGGAAACTTCTTGTTCCTCTCAAATAGAATTCCCATCCGCCCTCCAGCCAAATAAAAAATAAACCCCTTAAAATTCAACATTTCTTCCAACACCGTCCCTAGCATCCACTTTTCCCCTCCAATTGATTTGCGCCCGCGTCAAAATCGAATCCCTCTATCAAAGTTGATTCTTTCACAAAATCAACTTCCATCGCTTCCTACGGATGTCCCCCAAGTAGGAAGGAAACGAGAGACAGGATACCGACTCACCGATAGAGAAAACATTAGCCCCAGATGATAACAGTATGGTACATCGTACTTCCTGCCCTTTCATTCACCCGCGCATTGTTCTCACTCTCCAAAAAACGCCGACGACACCCCAAATTCAATCGCAACAATTTCCTGAATGATTGCAGGTAGCCTGACAGGTGAGGATTTGTCCCTGGAGGAGGCAACAGCCGACGACGAAGACACCCAGACCCGGGATCACCATCACCACCACGACAATCAGGACAGCGTGACAGCAGGCCAAACGTCATCGAGTCCCCAGCGTCACCACCAGGACGACGTTGATCGTTGCAATGTCCTCCAAGGTGGAGTTATCCTGTACTCATCGCCCCACTCAACGGTATCGTCAGCGCCCACGAGTGTCAACATCTGTAACGTGCCAACCCTGACGTACAGAGGTGTCTTCACGACGACGTGCACTCAATCCTCGACGCTGAACACCCTCCAAACCCCTCAGCAGCAGCAGCAGCAACAACAGCAGCAGCAACAGCAGCAGCAAGCGAGCCAAGAGCTCTGGGGATCGATTCCCTCGCCGACGGCTCTGACCCTGACCAGTCAGCCATTTCTCCATCCCACGCTGCACCCCTCCCCCTACGGCAACGAGACCGTTGAACTCCTCCAAGTGGACTCAAAACCACCTCCACCACCCCCTGGTTACCACGACACACCTTCGTCAACCCCCACGACTTGGCTGAGCCACGAGGACAGCTACGATCCAAATCTACTGTCCCACCACCACCAGCCCCATCCCCATCATCAGGAGCCGACACTCAAGCAGGAGCCAGTCACAAATTCAGGGTATACACCCAATGTTCAACAACACCAGCAGCAACAGCCGCAAGCGCAGCAGTCGTCGACCAATTCGGGCGCTGTTCAGCTAGCTGAGTACAACCCAAGCACTTCGAAGGGGCACGAGATACTCTCGCAGGTTTATCAGCAGAGTGCTTTGCCACTGAGACTTGTGCCGGTTAAGCCGCGAAAGTATCCCAACAGACCCAGCAAAACACCTGTTCACGAGCGTCCTTATGCCTGTCCTGTCGATGGCTGTGACAGACGTTTCTCACGGAGTGATGAACTCACTCGTCACATACGGATTCACACAGGTCAAAAGCCATTCCAGTGTCGCATCTGTATGCGCTCGTTCTCCAGGAGTGATCATCTGACGACACATGTCAGAACACACACTGGGGAGAAGCCATTCTGCTGTGATCAATGTGGTAGGAAATTTGCGAGGAGCGATGAGAAGAAGAGGCATGCCAAGGTGCATCTCAAACAGAGGCTCAAGAGGGAAGCCAGCCACTCTAATTCGAGGAATCATCCGCAGTCCCATGCTTCGTCGCCTTGTAATTAGGTTATTCCACTTTTTTTTTTCAAGTCGTTAATTGTTTTAAGGTTGAGAGCGATCGAGAGCCAGTACCGAATTTAATGCGTTTTATTGATCTCTTTAAATACTCAATGATGGTGTTACGTGCCCTTTGTCGATACCCTGTGTCTTTCAATCGTGTGACTGGGCAATCGCTTTGTTATCTCGGTTGGGGAGGGGGGCAACAGGAATTGAAGGAATTTTGATTTTAAGGATTTCCAAGGACTTTGGCTGTTTTGATTAAGGAAATCAGCGCTTTCATTTGTGATCATTTAGACCACAAGTTTCCGGACATTTTACAATGCTTTTATTATTTAAATTGAATTTTAGAATGATTTATTATTTTATTCTTGTTATTGAATCGTTAGAAAACATTTTAAAAATTATGGAAAAAAATGAAAAAGTTTAGTTTGGGGGAAAATTGATGAAATAATTGAGAAATTGCAATTGTTTAAAATTACGAACATTTTCTGTGAATAAACAATCCATTTTTTATGATAAAAATAATTTGTTTGGAATCGGGAGAAATTCATTCATTTTCAGAATTTTTCCAGAAATTGATTTCATGCCCAAAAAATTAGGTTTCAAAAAGTTTAAGCAATTCCAATTGTTTATTTATAAACAACGAATTAAAAAAAAAATTCTAAATAAAATGTAATTTGAATAACGTTGAATATTCATGATCTTGTTCAATTTTTTTCATGCAATTTAATTGACTAATTTGATGATTGAAAATGGTTGAATCTATAGTCTGCTCGTAAGAAATGCTTGGATATCCTTGAAAAAGCAAAATTTTATGGAAAAATCGAGGGAAACTGGAAATTTCAGGACAATTGCGCCAGGAAAATTCATAGAAATCAGGAGTTTTCAGGTGAATATTTTTGAATTTTTAATTAAGGGACTATTCAAATATTTTGTCACGCATTGCTCTCTTCGCGTGCCTAAAACATGCCTTTTCCATACATTGTGATGAAAAATATCGTTCGATACTCGTGGGAAAAGTGTTTTTCATCACGCTGTGTCGAAAAGTGAACTTTTCGCCACATTGTGATGAAAAATATTGTTCGTAACGAGTAAAAATATACTATTTTGGCTCGTGGGAGGTTTATAGCACGAGCCGAAGGCGAGTTCGAACGACATTTTTCATCGCAATGTGTGAAAACTGGGACTTTACACACACGGAGAGCAAAAATTTCGCTTTACGCACAAGTAATGAAAAAATTTAAAAAAAGAGAAGGACTAGATGAACAATTATGTTTTTTCCTAGAAAAGGGGACAAGATCAAAATTGCATCTGCGACTTTCTCGCTTAAAAGAGAAAAAAAAATGCTCTGCCATCACAACCGCCTTCTCCCCCTAATCGTCTGACGCAATATCTGAACGCCCCCTTGACTGAAGATTAAACTTTAACAATTCTGCTCATCCTAGGAAATTTACCGTCACTCTCCTGAAAATTACTGGTCAACTGTCCGTGAAATTTCCACTTCTTCCGCCCAGTGCAATATCAATCAGACATGACTCTGAACATCTGAGCTCCAATCACGTTGCTCTACCTTCTCCCAACCGATTTCTACTCCCTTAAAAAAAAAACTAACGTCAGGATAACGCTATCCTCCGTTAAATTGTGCTCCCCGTGAACCGGGCACGCTAAATCCCGGCCGTACCATCCAAAGTCCGATTTTTTCCAAAAACGAAAGAAAACGAAAAAAAAAAGTAAACAAAAAAAATTGTACGTTGAGTCAACGGTAATACACGACTCCACACTCACCGCTATAAAACCCCTACTGATTGTGAGATGAAAGCAGAATGTTACGTTATAAAAATTATACATAGATATATTATATATAAAGTTTAAAAAAGTGAAAAAAAACACGCAAGTGTAATTATCGATGGTGATTTATCGTTGTTAAATGGGAAAAAAATATGACTTTTTTTTCTTGTAAATATGTATATAATATGCCGTATTATATGTATACATAGGACTATGTGTAACTGGCTGCAAGACACAGTGAAAACCGCCAAAATGTGAACCGCTAATGCAAGAAGTTAAAAAACAAAATCACAAATTTTAACGCTGAAAATAATAAATTTTACGTCCCCATCTACTTTCTCCCTCACACCCTTGCGTTCGACACCACACGGAGAAAAAAGTTCAATAAAAATTACCAGAAAAAAAACGTAAAAATTACGTTTCGAAACGTAATCCATGAGCGCAATAAAATTCAATAAAAAGTGTGAGTCGGAACTGAAATTGTACGAATCGCCACGTAAATTCTACGATTTATTCTGTAAAAATCGTTCGTTCCGTAATTTTTCCCCAACGATTGAGAAATTTTAGGAACAGAACGTGAAAAAAACTCACCAACTTCATAAAAATTGCTGAACGTTCAAGAATTTGTGATTTTGAAGCCACAATAAGTCAGCAAGTTTCTGTAAGATTTGACTTCTTCGGGAAAAATGACGTGACAATTTCGTACTTTGTTCGGTGATGAACCTGAAAATTCACTGAACGTTTCAGATTTCTTCTCTTCCATTCCCATAAAAATTGCCGGAAGACGACTCCCCATTGCGGATTACGTGAATTGTTCCGTAATTTTTACTGAATAATTCTCTCCGCGCACAAATTCAACAGTAAATTAGCCGTTGTAATAGTCTTTGGTCGCAGTTGAAACTATTTGCCTAGTATTATACTATTATACATATGTGTATACATATGATTGACGCGATAATTAATATTATGTATATGTTGCTCTATTTATTAACAGAAAAAAAAAAGAAAATAAAATGCGTACCTCAGGTACGTTGATTATTCTCGCGCACACAGACACTAGCGTAAAATACATATATATTGAGAATAACTATATGTGTATATATTGTTGATATAGAATGAGTATTTTTATTACGAAAAGAAAAAATAATAAATTAGAATTGACGAGAAAAAAAAAATTGTTTTAATTAGAAGGGGAAAAGACGTTGGATGAGAGATGAATATTTCAGAGCTTAGTGATGTGTGCGCGTCTGATCCCTTCGCCTCCTTTTCCCCTTTGCAATTTCTTGCCCTTTCCCCTTGAAAGAAACTCCCCCGTCCACCCGTCAGAGAATACTTTTTTACAAAGAATGATATTATCCTATTCGCCTAGGTAAATTTAATGAACCACGTAAAAAATACAACAACAAAAATGTGAAATATAATATTATTATATACACTGTTTTTTTTTTCGTCAAGTGCAATGCACGTAAAATTCGAAAACTACCTGTATTTCCAGTCGTTGTCGTCTCAGTGCAACATTTGAGCGCTGCCTACGATAATTATTAACATGAGAACAAATACAAGTTAACGATGATTCACAGAATTTACAATTTTTTGAGTGTTTATTTTTATACCTGACCTGTTTACATTAATGCTGAGAACAAAATATTTTTAGGGGTGAGAATTTATGGAGAATTTCCGGAGCATTTTAAATGTTGGGCTTGTGCTTAGTATTATGTTGCGAAGTTTTTTATTTTTTTTATTACTTGTGCGGAAAGTGAAATTTTACGGACGCGTAATGTTATGGTGAAAAATATTATTCGACACACGGCCTGAGAAACCTTTTCTAGCTCATGTGATTGCAATCATATTCACCAGAAAAAATTTTTTTAGGTCTTATATCGAAATGCACTTTTTACGCACTCGTATCGAAATATGAAATTTTTAATTTCTTCAATTTCGTGAAGGCCGTTTTTACAAGAGCAAAAGTATCTTTGTGATATTTGCCTGAAAAATTCACTTTTTGAAACAGTTTAGTGTGCGCAAAGCGGTCGTTTTCCGCACGACGTGCGTAAAGTTCAAGGACGTGCGTGAAGTTTCGCACAAATTCATTTCAGGCACGAGAATTTACTTTATGTACGATAACAAACACTTGATAAAAAGGGAATTTTTACGCACTAGTAATACAATATACTATTTTGTGATATCTGCCTCAAAAGTGCACATTTCGAAACGGTTTAGGGTGCGTAAGCGGTTGTGTTTGGCACGGCGCGCGAAATGTTCACGAGCGAAAAGCGAAAATGAGAATTGGCTTTACGCACACTCTTGAACTTTACGCGCTCCTGCGCAAAAACAACCACATTACCCGCACTACCGTTCCGAACAGTGAATTTGGCAGGTACCAAAAAAATTAGGATATGATACCCGTGCGTGTGAAAAATTGGAACTTTACGCCCTAGTAACATAATGCACTATTTCATCACTCGTGCGTAAAGTGAGATTTTACAACGCGCTAGTGTAGTAAATTCATATTTTGCGTGCGCAAAATCCGACTCTCCACACTTTATGATGAAAAATAGGACTCGACACTCGTGAAAAAAGTGCTCTTCGACCCTCGCCAGGGGCCAAAAAACACTTTTACAAACTCGCATAGAAACACTATTCTGTTACTACTGCGTACACTTACAGCGAATATCTCAAAATCTAAGGGAGATATCGAAATTTTCGTCATAACCTTTTTTGTAGGGTGAACGGAGGACTACAAAAAAGGTCCTGACAAAAATTTCGTTATCTCCTTTAGATTCAGAGGTATTCCCCGAAAATTCAGCTGAGGGTTAAATCGACTAAAACTGAATTCCCGAAGAATGTCTTGAACCTTTCAAACATCAGGCTCATGCTTCGCATTACGTTGCGGAGTCTTTATTTCTCTCTCCACTTCTTCAACCTCCTGGAAACCGTTTTTGCAACAGAACATACTTCAAGAATTCACAAGATCTCCACCAAAAGGTGTTAATTTCCTTCCATCAAAAGAAAAAAAAATGTCCTTAAAAACGAAAAACAATTTTCATCACCCTCCCCCTCTCTCCAATCACCCCCCCTCTCAATTCAATAGAATTCAATTTCCTTCGATCTCGCTCTACCCCCTCGCGCAGCCCATTGGCGCCATTTAATTCCACTGCATCCACTCCGACACTATCACAAACCCAAGAAGGCAAATGGCAAGACCCCAACACCTCTATCCCTCCACTCCCCTTTATCAGCC
>NW_021680357.1:691818-692324 GCF_001412515.2 Diachasma alloeum
CCCCCAAACAAACCCAACAAAAATCAAAAACTCGTTCTCTCGCGCCAACGAGTCTCGTCAAGTTCCCCCGTAGAACGCACATTCAAATATTCATAATTTCAAAACGTCGAACGTCGTCTCGCAACCAACCCAGATCGCCCAACGTTGCCACATTGCGCACTGCGAGCCAATCAATACCAAAGGAATTTTCTCCCCTTTTTTTCCTCATCTTGAATTGAAATTTCTCTCCAATCTTTTTTTCCCTCGAATGCGCATTGTGTCTGCGGGGTTGCTACACTCGGTGGGGGCGGTGGGGTGGACACATACGGCTTGTCTACCAACAAGTATAAGAAAGAGCACAGTACACGAAGTGGGCAAGAGTGAGGCTGTGAGAGCATGTCTATAAATAGGCCCAGGACCCGAGATGAGAGGGCCTCCTCTACACCTCTTGCATTCACTATCACTCCGTCTCTCTCCCCCGTTTTCTCGACTCGCCCGGTGACCACACGCTACAGTCACCTCCCCAC
>NW_021680357.1:692612-711543 GCF_001412515.2 Diachasma alloeum
CCCCCCCCCCCTCCCCCCCCCCCCCCAAAAGCCCATCAAAATCCATGCCATTTTACCAGACCAAGTGCCTCTCCTCTTTTCCTCCTCGTGTATTCACTCCTCCCCACTCTGGCTTATTTTATCGACTTCTCGCTCACTCGACGCACTCGGTCCGATGTATCTCGCTCGGATCGTCGTCGCCACCCACGGTTCCATATACGTACGTGCAACGAGACACTAATACAATCAGATGCCTCCAAGAGACTCTCGTGCGCTTCGAGTGAAAAAAAAAAATTGGAAAACGAGAAAAAACAAACGCGTGGAGACAGATTTAATTCGAATGCAGCACTCGAAAAGGCTTCTTAGGTTCAGGAAGAAATATTAATGAATAATAATATGAAGGTACGGACAGGGGAGATGATATTTGATTCTGGTTTGAGTTGCAAATCGATAAATTCAAATCGGCCTTGCGGCTGAGATAGTCTAATTGACAGTAACGTATAGCGTTATATTCAAGGGTCTGAGAGTGCCGGTGAAAAATAATAAGAGACGTGGGGAGAGGACTGAGGGGAATGAGGGGGATAAAAAATTTTGTGCATATGCGTGTATACGCTCGCGCGCTCCTGATGGGAACAAATATAAGTAATCGATGGGCTGCGCTGAGCATACACACGCTGCTCTCGTGTTATCGAAAACATGAGGTTGGAGAAAAGGAAGAGGGTGAGGATGGATATAAATGGAAAAAGGAGAGCAGAGATGATATAACGAGTTGGGGAGGTTTTCGGGGGGGTCGAAGGATGATGGATATTGGCGTAGGTCGGGTGCCGATGGTGAGCCAACATTGCGCCAACACTCGGTGTTGGGTTACTCCGGGGTTTTTAGTGAGCGCTCGGGGGAATCTGGGCGCGGCACTCGTTGTGGCGAGCTCGGGCCGGTGGTGATTGCCGGGATTTGGCCAGCGGTGAGCCGACGTTTGAAAATTGTACTTCGGGCGGGTGTTTTCCAACTGGCAGAGCAGAGATGATGTGAGTTGGGGAAGTGTCATCGGGGGAATCGAAAGATGAAGAATATTGGCGTAGGTCGGGTGCCGATGGTGAGCCAACATTGGGCCAACACTCGGTGCTGGCTCACTCCGAGACTGGGGTTGTGGATTTCGCATAATCTCGGTGCGACACTCCTTGTTTCAACCTCGGCCCAGTGGTGATCGCCGACTTGTCACCAAGGTTGAGCCAACATAAAAATTTCACGCTTGTAAATGTGTTCCAACTCCTGGCAATCAAACGCTGTACGAGTGTTGGCAACCAAGTTCTTTGAATTTAGAGAACAAGCTTCGGCCGACTGTCGGCCAACAGTTGGCGACCGACTCTCGCCCACCCCTGAAATAATTTTTGGCAACCACCCTTTCCCTTCTAGTGTCACTCCCAGAGGAAATCCATTAGTTCACTAGGCCCAAGGCTACGGTTGGCGCAACCCTGGCTCAGCATTGGCATCAATTCTTCCTCAAAATTTGCCACAGCGGGCTTTCAATCAGTTGAAGTGATACCAAAAAAAATCGTAAGAAGGACTTGAAGCATCTCTAAGAGTATACAGAGAAAGAAGTGTGCGTATAGCACGACGCCCAAGAGAAGTTCCGAGTCCGTAGTTGCCTGCCACACCCCGATGCGATTAAACCTGTTGCTGCTTCGTTCTCATCGTAAGAGATATAGGTATATAATGTAACCCACGCCCCGTGATCCCTCGGCAACGTTTAACTTGAAGAAAAATACATTGAATTCATTCTAACTCACCCCTCTCTCCCTTTGCCGTGGAACATGGAACCCCGATGCGGCACCTCCTCGTTGCAAACATCAAATGGCTGAACAATTTCACTCATACCGGCTGATTGAAGCCACATGATTAAATGAAAGACGTTTATAAATCGATAGATGAACTATATTCTTGGATTCATTCACGAAGACGACAGTCTTCGTTTTATTTTATATTTTAAATATTAACATGAAACATAATGTGGCAATGTGATCAATTAATTAATCAATTAAAATTACAATCAGAATTTCTTAAAATTTTAGAAATAATCATTTTTCAATTAAAAAATACTGAAGACGAATAATAGAAGATATAACGAGTCTAAACTCCGCTATTTGCTAATATTTAATAAAATATTCACTTATTTGGAAGATAATTGCATGAATAATAGCGATTTTCGGTCATTTTCAATACTTGACTCAATGAAAAAATTAATAACCGCCAAACTACGGGGAAAGACAAATTCTAGTTGACGTAAAAATTCTTTACATTTTATTGACGATTTTCGGCGAAAATTGAAGATTCAAAAAAAATTAGCTTTTTGAGTAATTAACAATGAAAAAAAAAGTTTTTTCGTATAAATCCAGTTAAACTCAAGATAATATTATGTATAACGTCTCATTTTGAAGGGTTTTTTGAAACCCCGCAGAGATATTGGGGCCAATTTGGAAAATAAGTTTTTTTAGTTAAACTAGCAATTTTCAACAAATCATAACTCCCTCAATTATCCATATTTTTTAATTATTCATTTTTCAAAATTCTTATCTGATCGCCGTCTTTTCAGAAAAAACTAGGGGGCTACGCCCCCTGCTCGCTCCACTCGCCAACCCCCATATGACCGTCATCCTTACCGTGATCCTTATTCTGACCTTTGTGATCCTTATTCTGACCCTCCCGAACCTTATTTTGACCCTTATGATTCTTACGTACGGAGTCTTAATTTCGAGTACCAAATTTTTATCACCAGAAATCGACTTGGATGTTCATAATACAGAAAGATTCAGACGAAAATTCCCAGCATCGACTTTTTTGTCCGGCGGATTTGGGGTGGATCCGCTCAATTCGCAAGAAATACTGTTTATTGGCCTAGAATTGCGCTCCACGCTCACCTCTTCTCTTCACAAGATCTATGCGCGCGCTCTCGCGCACGCTGATCTATTCATTTGTTGAAATGAAGAAATGGAATTCATTAAATTGTATTTTTTCATGAATACCTTATAAATATTGATAATGAATCAAAGAGAATTCGACTAATGATTGAAGTGAATAGCGAAGTAGAGTAAAAGAATCTATAAAGAATTTTTCATTTTCAATTAATTATCTTCAATTTTTTAAAATAATTGGTCTCCATAAAAGGACAGAATTTATTAATTTCACCGATGATATCTATACATGTGAGATAAAAAAAAATTTACCACTGAAGAATATGAAATTATGTCACTGAACAATTTGAAAATGCCGTGTGTTTTTTTTTTGTGAATTACTTCCTGTCACATATTGACGAATTAGAATTAAGGATTAGCGGTCAGGCAGTTTCGAGATATTTCGATATAAAACAACTTCACGTTTCTTTCATCTTTACACGGAGAGAAATGTTCAGTAAAAATTACGGAACTCTCACTTCACTCACCGATTACGGAATCGACTCAGAAAATTTAAGTGACGATATCGTAATTTTTCACAAGAGATTCAGATAAAAATTACGGAACGCTCCGGAAAAATTCCGTGACAGTTCCGTCAAATTTCCTACAACCACATTTTGCTCCGAAATTACGGAAAAGATACGTAATTTTTATTGATTCTTTTTCCAACCCAAATATCGGGCAGTATAATTCAGTAGCGAAGCGGTAAACCGGGTTAAGTCGTTTTTTACTATTGGCTAGTTTTTGACGAATATCTCGGAATCTAAAAGAGATAGAAAGATTTNTCTCTTAGATTCCGAGATATTCCGCAAAAACTGGCTAATAGTCAAAATCGACTTAACTCGGTTTACCGCTTCACTACTGAATTGGCCCATTCGACATCACGTGGTACAAGCTACAGGGTTTTCAACTGATAATTTTTTGATAATTTTCTCTGGTAGTTGCTATATAAAAAACAAAACATCATGCAGTCGAATTAACCCCTCGTCAAACTGACAGATTGAATTCAATTGTGGTAATCCGAGGATTTTTTCGAAATCAGTGTTAATTATACAATTTTCGTTTCTCAATTGTGAGTTTCGTCTCATGGTCCAATTATATTGCCCGACATTTGGATTGGAAAAATAATCCCCTGAATACCACACGAGCTTCAAAATTAATCGGGCATTTTCCTCAAGGTTCCCTGCATACAAATGAAGTCGTCAAGTTTTTCAGGAAAAATCACTCGTGCCTCGCACTCGTGATTTTTCAACCCGATAAACTTGACTCCTTCGTTTGTTTGCAACGAACCTATCGGAAAATACCCGATAATTTTGAAGCTCTTGTGGTATTACAAGTGAATATTTCAGTAGCGAAGCGGTAAACCGGGTTAAGTCGATTTTGACTTTTGGGCATTTTTTGACAAATATCTCGGAATCTAAGAGAGATAGCAAAATTTTACTCATTACCTTTTTTATAACCCTCAGTTGGCTCAACAAAAAAGGTCATAACAAAAAATTTTCTATCTCTTTTAGATTCCCAGATATTCGTCAAAAACTGGCCAATAGTCAAAATCGACTTAACCTAGTTTACCGCTTCGCTACTGATTTCTCTCCGTGTAGTAAAATAGGAGCAGTGAAATGAAAAAAAGATATCGATAATGTTTGAAATAATTCCACCCACCCCGCCAATGATTTCGATATGGCAATCGCCCACGTAGAGAAGTGGCCGTGAAATATCGAAGGTCCAGGCGAGATTGCATCGGGGTCAGGATAGTCGAGGAGTTCGGGATATCAGGGGTTGCGCGGCCAATGTCGAATGTCATGGCGGGGTTGCAGCGGGTCGCCGTCAGACAAGGGCAGGGTTGAGGCTGTAGCCCGCCGGCAGTGGGGATCGACTGCACAAGGGGTGAGGAGACCCGGTGGGACGCGGGGAGTCCAGGAATGTTGAATCGTTCATTGAAGAAACGACACGTGTATGACGGAGTACAGCCTCCCCTCACCCGGAGGGTGGCGGATTGACGGTGGGGAGGGGTTGCCATGCAACCGTCCACCGGGGCCTGGGTTGCCCCTGGCGACCGTGTTGCGTCACTGCAGCGACCGCGTGACGTCACAACGCTTGTGCCCTTGACCGTCCGGACAGCCACGATATTTACCCCTCCGGGTTTACCGAACGTGCTAGTACATTTTCCCTTTTCTTATTCCCGTCATTTACGCAAGTTCACGGACGTCTCCACCTCCTCAACATCTTTGATGCATTTTCGGCGAATGACGACTTTACCATCTGACCCCTGGAGTACGGGAAATACGTCATTCTTATGATAGGGCGCTTGATGGAAGTCCCAGCTGACGTATTTGCATTGGAGTTTTTTAGTAAATAGATCTGGGCGCGCGCTTTCGCGCGCGCTCATCTTTTTGTTGTGAACATGAAGAAATCGAATTTATTAAACTTCATATACTCATAGATGTTTTATAAACATTGATAATGACGCAAAGAGAATGAAGAGAATGAAGAGTGAAACATCAATGAATAATTTTTAATTTTCGATTAATTCTTTTTTTTACTTTTTAAAATAATCTGATTAAAATCTGTAATTGTTTAAAAATGAGGGGAGGGTTATGAATTAATTTCCCAGAATACTGAAAAAATTTCTTGAATTCTTCGGAAAATTCCAGTTTTCCAGATAACCGTAGCTCTTCAAAGATTTTTCTCGAATTATTTGGGAAACCGAAGAATTTTCATGAATTTTGTAGAGTTTAGAATTTATGTATGAAAATCTGAGAAGCAAGAATTGATCATTTGTGCGTATGATAAATATGAAAAAATTAAAATTTGGGAAGTGAAGAATAATTTGTGTGTTAAAAAAATTTAGAAATACCATGTTTTTTTCTCATGATCAACAATTAGGCAATTTAGATATGTTTTGATATAAAGCTAAACTTCACACATGAAAAAATGAAAAATATGACGCAGAAAATTTTTTTTCCATTTGAAGAATTTGAAAATACCGGGGATTTTTTTCAGCGACTACTTCACGTGACTCATTGACCAATCAAAATTGAGGATTAGCGGTCAGGCAGTTTCGAGATATTTCGATCTAAAACAACTTCACGTTTCTTTCATCTTTAGTAAATAGGATATTTCGATATAAAACAACTTCACGTTTCTTTCATCTTTAGTAAATAGGATACCCTAAGAGCTTCAAAATTATCGGGTATTTCCGGATAGCTTCGTTGCAAACAAATGAGGGTGTCAAGTTTTGCAGGTTTAAAAATCCCGAGCGCTTGCGCGAGGCAAATATAAGATTATATTTGAAATGAGCCGGNTCGAGATATTTCGATCTAAAACAACTTCACGTTTCTTTCATCTTTAGTAAATAGGATATTTCGATATAAAACAACTTCACGTTTCTTTCATCTTTAGTAAATAGGATACCCTAAGAGCTTCAAAATTATCGGGTATTTGCCGATAGCTTCGTGAGGGTGTCAAGTTTTTCAGGTTAAAAAATCCCGAGCGCTTGCGCGAGGCAAATATAAGATTATATTTGAAATGAGCCGGAAAAATGAAGAGCTACTGCGAAATATTCAAAAGCTAGGAGGAAATATCCGAAATAAAACTGTCGGGTAGCCTCAAATACTGCGCTCTGATTGGTCGAAATGCCATGGGGAAAAATAATCAGGGATATTTTTGGCGCTGGCGATGGCGAGACTGGGGAACACCTGATGCGTAAACGGATGGTCACGGGTTCGAGTCCCGGGGTCAACTGGTTGGTGAGCTGAGGTTCTTGTAAACATGCATCGAGAATTAGCGTGGCGTCGTGAGGGAAATGGACTGCGATTGCAAGCAGGAAATAATCCATCAATGTTGATTTCTAATCAGGGCTGGCGCGCGCTGGTGACGCCTGGTCGAGGACCGATTGGTGACGGACGGTCCGCTCGAGAAACCGGTGAGGCGTTTGTTGAAAATCGAAGATACTCTACACTGTTGAAATTTTTGTTGGTTTTGTGGGAGATGTGGTAGGAATTTTCATGAGAGTGACATTGAGTCGGATTTAGGGGAGAAATGGTTATGGAATTTGAAGTTTTAGGCGGAATTGAAGGACATTCATGAGTTTTCAATTGGAGTGAGATGACAATTTCGCAATTTGATGGATTTTTCAATGGAATATGAATTTTCAAAAACAAAATGATTTGAATTTTTCATTTTTTCCGGATTTTTTCTGATTATTATGAATTTTTACAGAATAATTAAGCTGAAAAATCAGGGATTTTCGGGACTTTCAGATCATTCGAATTGAAAATCAATGGAATATTCGATTTTTCAATGACACGATTTCCTGAAATTCCAGTGGAAATTGAATACGACAAAAATTTCAGGAGTTTGAAAATTTAGAAGAAATTTCATGGCCCAGAAACTGCTAAAAATTTTCGTCTGAATTTTCCGTGCCAAATTCCGGAAATTTTTATCGTGTTCAAGTTCCACTGATACTTCAGGAAATCTTTTCATTGAAAAATCAAATATTCCATCGATTTTCTGTTCAAATGATCTGGAAATCGATAAAATATTGATTTTTCAGTTTAATTATTCTACAAAAGTTCAGAAAAATCTGGGAAATTCCATGAAAAATTGAAAATTCATGTGATTTTGTTTCAGAATATTCACGTCCCACTGAAAATTCAATCGTCGTGAAATTTCCATCTCTCTCCCGCTGAAAACTCATGAATTTCCGTGAATTCTACCATTTTTCCCCAAATCCGATTTAATGTCACCCCCATGAGATCGACTACAATATCTTGCATGAAATTAAAAAAAATTTCCAACAGCGTAGTTATGATTTTCCCCGGCATATTCGCTATAATTTATCGGAGAACTTCAACACATTCGACAAATCGAAATTGCTACGCTCGAGCGCACAAACACGTTGGCGCTGGGTGCATGGGCTTTCACTCATACAAGGGGCCCCTTCGTTCATGTATAAACCAACGTACCGTGTTTTCATTCGGTTCTCTGGGACCCCATTCGTTTCATTCATAAAATCGTCGTGTGGGTTTTGCTGGTGTGCAATGCCGCGCACGCGCGATTTAAGTGAAAGAGAGATCCCCATTGGATTGGCGTCTGTGGAATTAAAAGCGAGAAAGTTGGGAGAACGGGTCTTTTTATGGTGTTGCCGCTGCTATCATGCCCCATCCTCGTTTATTATTATTTTTTTTATGATTGACGGAATTGCGTCGATTTATGACGATATTTTTGGAACTAGTTGCTTCATCCCGGCAGGGGAAACATTTTCTAGGGAAAGTGCCGAGAAAATGAGGTAATGATTACACTCTAATGCGCGGAGAAAAAATTATTACTCAAATTTCAAGTGAGAAATTTTTAAATGTTTAACAACGACAAATTTGACTCCTACCCCGAACATAAAATTCCTTTCCATTTGATATTTTCTAATTGAAGTCCAGTTGTCATTCGTCAATAAGGTGAGAGCATGAACCTAGCGTTGTCCAATACATTTATATTTTAATTATTTTCGCTTTTTTTGATAAATTTTTCGCGTCCCCAGAGTAGAGTGAAATTTATGGAATTCAAAATTCATTTATTCATAATCTATTGCGAATAAAGTAAGACGGATCCTCAACTTTATTCTTTGGAGTGCACGGAGAGAACGGGTCTTTTTATGGTGTTGCCGCTGCTGTCATGCCCCATCCTCGTTTATTATTGTTTTTTTTATGATTGACGGAATTGCGTCGATTTATGACGATATTTTTGGAACTAGTTGCTTCATCCCGGCAGGGGAAACATTTTCTAGGGAAAGTGCCGAGAAAATGAGGTAATGATTACACTCTAATGCGCGGAGAAAAAATTATTACTCAAATTTCAAGTGGGAAATTTTGAAATTTTTACGAACGACGAATTTTAGTCATACTACTGAAAATCTTTTGCGTCTCAAATATTTTCGTTGGTTTCCATTCTTCAATTTGATTTAAAACAATCATTTAGTATTAAAAGTCCCGAACAATAATTAAAATTACTGAATAAACATAATTTTTCTTTTGTTAATTGGAAAATATCTCTTTTGATTTATCTGGCACCAATAAAATAATTTAGCCCGAACAGATTTAACTACTTCGTAGTAATTGATAAACGAATGATTTCAAACAATTTAATGATATTTTTGAACTCTTGATAATACTTTCGGTCCCAATAAAATTTCAAAGTAAGTATATTTGATAATATTTTCATGCCGAAAGGCAGCTATTGTGGGACATCCACCTTGTACGTGATTTAGTCTACAAGACCATTGAAACTAGATTATTTTGGGAAAATAATTTGAAATCTTGGAGGAATAATTCAGTAGTGAAAGTGGTAAACGAAGATAAGTCGACTTATCTCCCAGTTGAGTTTTTGAGGAATATTTCCGAATCTAAGGGAGATACCGAAATTTTCGTAATCACCTTTGTTGCAGCACTCAATCGGCTCCACAAAAAAGGTTATAACAAAAATTTTGCTATCTCTCTTAGATTCTGAGATAGCGATTGAAAACTGGTCAATAGTAAAAATTCACTCATCTCCTTTTACCACTGCGCTACTGAATTAGTTTAATCTGGTTTCAACGCCACAACCTATACAAATGGCTCCACAACAATTTACTTACAAACTATTTGCGACCCTCATTTATTCGAAAATTTATGCGTCACATGACCGTCATTTTTGGTCACATGACGCGGTCTGGAAAATTCTGGTCATTTTGCATCTTCAAGTAAGAGATTGGCGGATCTCAGTCGTTGGGCATTTGGATCCGAATTTTTTGGCGGGAAATGGCTTGACGGGATCGCCTGCGCGCGCCAGTCAAACAAACATGGCGCACGGGCTACGTCACTGCACGTTGCCAGCGACATCGAATAAATTTCAATGGAATATTCGCAGCTCGTACGCTTGTCAAAATAATTCAATACCGTATATCTCTATCAACAAAGATTAAAGCGTTAAGGTACTTGTTATTATATTAATAGAAATGTTATTCACCGTTATGATTTTAATTGCATGGATACCCTGTGGACATGGACGAGGTCTGTAATACTTATTCTTCGTTTATTTATTTCGCTATTAATCAGGCCTTACGCGTGGCACCTGATAGCGAGAGCTCACGGTGTTTCTTGCCGGCTAATCGGGGATTTAATGTTCAGAGGAATTTGTTTGAATTTTTTAGGCAGCAGGAATGACGTTTACACGACGAACAGTCACAGTGTCGAGGAAATTGGGAACGATGTTTTTTTTGAAATTGTTCATCCACCGGAGTTGCAGTTTACTTATAGGGTGAGACCGGCTCGAAGTTTGGGAGCAAATTTTGTGAGTCACAATGAAATTTTGACAATAGGGACGGGTGGAGTAAAATGGACACTAGACTTTTTTTTAATTGTTCATAACCCAGGAACAAATTTATCAATTGAACTCAGTTTAGGCTCGTCACAAAGGGAACGAATTGTTCTTTGTATTGAAAACAAAATTATTAAATTTCATCAACATTTCAAGCCCTCATTAACATTTAAAAAAAAGTCAAGTGTCCGTTTTACCCCGATCTCGGCTACTCCTTTTTTCAATTAATTATTTACAATCATTCTCATTGCAAAATGCAGTACGACCGGTGAGAATCATATGTCCCAATTTATCAGCTGTTAAATTTCCATATTACGCTAAATGATTTGCTAATTCCTATGCTCACTGAATAAGATTTTAAGGTGTTTCGTGTAAAAAGTAAGAATAATGAAAGAAAATTGGAAAATTCGTGGGAGAAGTGTCTGAGTATGCTGCATCATTCAGAATTCTTGCGCATTTTTTTCAGAGCTCAGTCTCAGGAAAAAAAATAATGAAATTTGGATATTTTTGTAATCCCTCCAGCTATAACCTCCGAGGTTACCCCACTCTCAATTAGGGAAATTTCCATGGCACCCAAAAAAATGATGAACTATTGAGGAAAAACTAGTGGGTGATAAATAAAATCTTTCTTGAGAACACGTGTAAGTTTCAGATTTTTTTCAGATTTCATAAGAAAGTTATTTGAACAAATGATTCGGAAAATTATGAGTTTCGGGGCAATTACGCCCTCACGAGCAGGCGCGTGATTCGAATGTCGGTGAGCATCATGGGAAAGGTATGGGTTGGACCATGGAACTGAGAGAGAGAAAACACTCGACAGGTTTACCAACTCGAGACGCATTTTAATATTATTTCAATAATTAGAAAAACATCCAATAAAAATTATTTGACACCCGTAGGTGATGAGAAAAAAATCAATCAATCTGATAGATAAAATCAATATTCAAAAAATGTTCAGATGCACACTTAAATAGTTATTTGAAAATTGGAAAATTTCGTGCTCAGCGATTGAATCAGGGCTCGAGAACAATAAGACTCCCCTCCCCTTCCGTTTCGCCGCTGTGCTGTGATCAAAAAATTGCAGAAAATTGTACTATTTCGGATCATTATTATAAAAGCGAAACGTGAATTGACAATGTGTTGAGTGTTACTATTGCTTTTCCACTATTCTATGATCCACGTTCGATTAATTTGGAGATTAATATCATTTGATCAAAGTGAAAAAATCGATCATCATTTTCACTGTATTGCATTCAGATTTTCCTACACTTAACGTCAAAAACGTGATACAGTCTCATAATTCCATCTTCTTCCATCTTCTATCTCGTGTCTTGTCAATAAAAAAACTCGAATCTCATCGACGTTTCACGTGCGGAAAATTTTTCCTGAATTAAAATGAATATTTTCGTTTTTAATAACAACATTCTTCACTCAAAATGCGTTTGCCCTGCGCACCCAGGAAAATAGGGACCTCCTGATGGGCCACACTGTACACAATACACAATCAACGAATAAACCCATATCTAAATCGGAAAACAGCATGAGGAATCTTTTACTACCTTTCTTCCCCGCTCTTTTATGATTTCGTTCTAGAGACTCTTTCGTAAATCTTATGATCATAAAAATGCCTACCACTAGCAGAGATGTTCTTTTCCAAATCAAGCGAAATAAAAACCCTTATTTATTGTCATTTGCGCCCACAACTCCAACTTTGGCGTTTATTTTTTTCTTTCGATTTTAATGTGAATTACTGAGCTAACGAATACGATTTCGATGCATATGAGTTTATCTTGGAGCTCAGAAAAGGGAATGAATGAATGAGAAAGGGCCTATTTCACCCCAAGTTCTCCTCTATCAACTCATATTTTTTAGTGGTGCATTCGTCTGGAATAAATGTGATTTTGGAGATAAAAAATGTGTGCAAAGTTTTTTGCAGAAATTGTTTTTAGATTTTTTTATGCCTAAGGAAATCTAAATACAATGTCTTTTAACGTTTTCTCCCAAAAGAGTTCTAGTCCGGGATATTGCACTTTTGAAGTGTTCCTATTCGGTAAATTGCTCATTTCTTTTTATTTCTAGTGTAACTAGCTTAAAATAATTCTTAATCGATAGTTTTCATAGCGTCTTCTCATTCAAAACGGTTCCTCCTCGGTCGCTTCATTTTAAGAAAATGTTGATTAAATTATTCATTCAACTCGATATTTCAATTGAATTATTAATTGATATCATTTATATAAAACATCTTCTTTTCTTTAACAACATCAATTAAATTTCTAAAACTCATAATAATCTTGGGGTTTTAGAATTCAAGATTTTAGGAAAAAAACTTAAAGGGACGCTGAATTTTCCTGATCTTTGTAGAATTTTATGGAATAATTAAATTTAAATTTATAATTGAATTTTATGGATTGATTGAATTTAAATTTGAAGTTTCCATTGCTTTTCTCATAGAATTGTCAATTTTCATTAACGAAATTTCTCAAACTTTCAGAGAAATTGAGACTTTTTAAATATAAATTCTAACAGGGTGATAAGTAAAGCTTTAACATCGGCAAATAAGACATTTTAGGACAAAAAATCAAGAGACATTTTCTATTACTGATTATTCAACAAAAACCCTATAAAAATTTTTCCTAGACTCTTGAACTGCCTAGACAATTCCCTATTAAGAAACACGTGTGGAATTAATAAAATTCAGTAAAATTAGTCATTCAACTCAATATAACTACATAAATTTAATTTCTAACTCTCATAATAATCTTTGAGTTTTAGAATTCAAGTTTTTCGAGGAAAAACTCAACAGGACGCTGAATTTCCCTGATTTCTAGAAAATTTCATGGAATAATTAAATTTTAATTGACGGTTTCCATTTGTTTTCTTATAGAATTGTGAATTTTCAATGGCAAAATTCCTCAAACTTTGAATTCGTTTAAATAAATTTAATCATTTTAAATTCATTAAAATCATCCAACAAAAACACTATAAGAGTTTTTTCCAAACTCTTGAACTGCCTAGACAATTCCCTATTAAGAAACACGTGTGGAATTAATAAAATTCAGTAAAATTAGTCATTCAACTCAATATAACTACATAAATTTAATTTCTAACTCTCATAATAATCTTTGAGTTTTAGAATTCAAGTTTTTCGGGGACAAACTCAACAGGACGCTGAATTTCCCTTAGAAAATTTCGTGGAATAATTAAATTTTAATTTACGGTTTCCATTGCATTTTTTATAGAATTGTGAATTTTCAATGGCAAAATTCCTCAAACCTTGAATTATTTTGAATAAATTTATTGATTTTAAATTCTATAAAAGTTTAAATTCTTTAAATTCTTGAAATGTCTAGATAATTAAAAACACGTGTGGAATTAACTTCAGTAATTTGAATTATTGAAACATTAAAATTATTCATTCAACTCAATATTTTAATTGAATTATCAACCAATATCATCCACATAAAGCACCTGCTTTTCTCCAGCTATATAAATTAAATTTCTAACTCTCATAATAATCTTGGCCTTTTAGAATTCAAGTTTTTCGGGGAAAAACTCAACAGGACGCTGAATTTCCCTGATTTCTAGAAAATTTCATGGAATAATTAAATTTTAATTGACGGTTTCCATTTGTTTTCTTATAGAATTGTGAATTTTCAATGGCAAAATTCCTCAAACTTTGAATTCGTTTAAATAAATTTAATCATTTTAAATTCATTAAAATCATCCAACAAAAACACTATAAGAGTTTTTTCCAAACTCTTGAACTGCCTAGACAATTCCCTATTAAGAAACACGTGTGGAATTAATAAAATTCAGTAAAATTAGTCATTCAACTCAATATAACTACATAAATTTAATTTCTAACTCTCATAATAATCTTTGAGTTTTAGAATTCAAGTTTTTCGGGGAAAAACTCAACAGGACGCTGAATTTCCCTGATTTCTAGAAAATTTCGTGGAATAATTAAATTTTAATTTACGGTTTCCATTGCATTTTTTATAGAATTGTGAATTTTCAATGGCAAAATTCCTCAAACCTTGAATTATTTTGAATAAATTTATTGATTTTAAATTCTATAAAAGTTTAAATTCTTTAAATTCTTGAAATGTCTAGATAATTAAAAACACGTGTGGAATTAACTTCAGTAATTTGAATTATTGAAACATTAAAATTATTCATTCAACTCAATATTTTAATTGAATTATCAACCAATATCATCCACATAAAGCACCTGCTTTTCTCCAGCTATATAAATTAAATTTCTAACTCTCATAATAATCTTGGCCTTTTAGAATTCAAGTTTTTCGGAGAAAAACATTGCTCTCATTCCGACAATACCTTCAGATTGCTGTAAACAACCGGACAATGCCGATGATTTATTCGGGGCAGTTGCATTAATCGAAAGGGGAGGCTGTACCTTCAGTAAGAAAGCGGCAAATGCTGAAAAAGCTGGCGCTAAAGCTGTGATTATTTCAGACCATATACTTAGCGTCGAGGCAGACAGAAAAACTCCCATATGGAAAGATCACATGTATATCGACATGGACGCTGGGGGAGATAGTTCCGGTGATATTAACATTCCAGCTGGTTTTTTGTTGGGTAAAAACGGCCGAATGATTAGGGATACTTTGAGACAATTGAAGCTTCCCCATGCGATTATCAATATACCGGTAAATCTCACTTTCACACCTAGGCATGCTTACAACAGACCGACGTGGGTTCATATATAAGTTGAGGAGTGAAGTCGTAGAACGCATTCGTAAATTCAATTTTTAGTGTCAGATTTTTTACTCTTACGTTTTTTTCCGTAAAATGCATATTTTTTTTTATTGTAAATCGAATGAAAAAAATTATTCGAAATGTCTTGGGGAGATCCAAGTAGTTTGAGTATTTTTTCTCCAGTGAAATGCTTTTCTAATTTTGGAGTTGAACGTCAAAGCTTTCATTTGAGGCTCATTTGACCCTGTTCCCGGACATTTCACAATTATTTTATTATTTAAAGTTTGCAGAAAATATTTTAAACATCTGAAAAAATTTAAAGTTTATTTTGGGAGAAAGATTGATTAAATAATTTGAAAATTGTAATTTTTGAGAATTACGAGGATTTTCTGTGAATAATTTATAAACAATCAATTTTCCACCATAAAAATCATTTCGGAATCGTAACAAATACATTCATATTCATAATTTTACTAAAAATCTATTTTATGCCTAAAAAAATAAAGTTTCCGAAAGTTTAAACAATTTTGATTATTTATTTACAAACAACGAATGTTTATAAATCTTTTTATGGGAAATTGTTTAACCATTCAGAAATTCATTATTTTTTTGCGTTTAATCAATTTTTAATTGAATTTTTTAATTAAAAAAAAATTCGTTATGACTTTGAGAAAGCGATTTTTAGGGTCAAAATCATCTTCAAGAATTGGAATCATGAACTTCGCTACGAATATTTCTTAAATTTAAATTTAAAAAAAATATATTTCATAAAATTACACTTTAGCAATTTTTAAAGATTTCGAAATACTTCAAAATTATTACAAAATCATTCAATAATTTAGGGCTACGTGAATTTTAAACAGACACTATGATGTTCAACTACAAATATTGGAAAGTATTTCGAAGGAAAAAAATTGCCAAAATAATTTGATAGAGAATTAATTAGAGGAAAATTGATTTTTTATTGTTTCGGGTAGAATTGTTAAGAGACAGTTTTTGTTGAGACTTTCTTGAGGCATCTTGACATTTTATTCTATAACCCTTATTTTCAAGATGAATCAACAAATATTGCCTGAAAATTCTGGTTATTTATCCAAAAAGATTGCAATATTTTTTCGTTTATTAACCATTTTTTGGAGCCAATACAGTTTTTCTCTGAAAAATATCAGTTTTTCCTAAAATAAATTTTTTACGAGAATGCAATGAAGATTGTTTAAACTTTCAGAAATCTATTTTTATTATTTTACGTTGACTCGAATTCTAGTGGAATTTTCCATTTTGAATTCCGAAAAATTCATGACGATTTTGGAAAAAAAGTGATGTTTAGAGTGGAATTAGTAATTATACCACGAAATATTCCTCAAAATTCCTCACAAAAAGACTAGCCAAAATTCTTGGATATACTCAATGTTTCCAGTCGAGGGTATTCTTACGTGGAATTTCCGAATTTTAATCGCAATCATTCTAAAGCAGTTGTACATCCTGTAAGCAATCGAAATGTAGATACGTAATCTCAAGTTTTACTATTCGCTGTTAAATGAAACTCTCAGCATTTTTAACGACAATTGTATCCAATAACTAAAATTATACAATAATAATATATTACGTTATCATAATAATGCACATAATAATAAACAAACACAATATTCTTCTATTCCCAATAATATTACACTTTTTAAAATTATGATAATGTAATAATTATTATTTTTGTGTAATTATTCAAAGATTCACCATTGTCCTGAAATTTAGACAACGTCATTGTGATAGATTGAGATCTGCCAAAGCTGTACATAATTGTATTCCATTGCTCAATGATAATTATAGAAGTAATGAATAAAAAGCGTATTGTATGAAAATACTTCATCACCAGTTTTATTGATTCTTCCTCTTTTTCAAGTATTAAAAGTTCTATCTAGATGGGACATTGGTATTTTGTTGATTTTTATAGTTCATCGATGTTATCCTGGGATTATCTGGAAACGGGTCTGGTCTCCTTTTTCAGCCATTCCAGTGCCTGGGCGTTTTTCTCACCTTGAAGCAGGGGCTGGAGCACCTCCACACAACGCGCGTGGTAATTGTTCAGATACGTTATCTGGAAATTGCGAATGATCGTGGTTTATTAGTGGGACGAGGCGAATCGAGAATCATTATACTTTTTTATAGATTTCTGGTATATTATTTATCTAATCTGTGAGGAGTACACGAAATTCCTCAATGAACCTTTCACATGAAAATTTTTGAGTTTTTCTGGAATTTCAAGGAATTTTGCCGTAAAAATTGGAAAAGTATGAAAACTGAATTTTAATGACGAAGTTTCTGAAAATTCCAGCAAAACTGAAAATTTTTCATTCATATTTTCCTAAAAAAATCAATGAAAATTGCATTTCAGCTCAATTATTCCAAGAAAATAGATAGAAACCTGGAAAATTCAGGTAAATCTACTTTCCAGTTCTCAATTAATTAAAAACGGAGAATTCTAGTCTTTTTCCGCTGAAAAATTTGAAACTTCATTCAATTTTCAGTAAAATTTGTAAATTCCTGATTTTTTATTCCCTAAATCGAAAGCGACAGTGCATTTTCCATAGCAATGCATTTCTTAAACTTCGTCTCATCCATAGGAAATCAGGGGGTGTCTCCCCTACAAAAAATTATCTCTGAACATAAATTATGAAATTTCATTTTGTACGAAAAACTATAGAAGTTCACCTCTTCATCGCTGAGGAGAGAGACATCTAAAAGATTTGTTTGAATGGGCACGAAAGTAACTGGTTCAAACGTGAGGAACTGCAGGTCTCTGTGATGATATGGCGTATTTGCAGGTACAACATATTGAACATTTTCTAAACGAACCCCGAACTGTCCATCCTCATAGAATCCAGGTTCTGTAAAAGCACGACAATTTCTTCATATTCAAACTGAATATTCGAAAGAACAAAACAAAATATCTAACAGAACAAGTCGATTTTCGATATCTCAGTGAAAAATGAATTATCAAAAATAAATAGATAAATTATCAAAAAAAGGATCGAAACAAAAAATATATTAATAAACTATCATTATGAATAAAAATATTAATAATGATAATTTATTAATTCTCATTGTTATTTTTCAAAAAGATATTAATACATTATCATTTTATGATTATTATTTATTAATATATTTTTTATTGCGATATTCTTTTTATAATTAATGAATAATAATCATAATAATGATAATTTATTAATATCAAAAAATATATTAATGAATTATTGAAAATTCAAGAGAGAAAAGCAAAATGTCTGATAGAACAAGTCGATTTTCGAGCTCTTTATGGGGCATAAATTAAATTATTTTGATGATGTGTGACTCTGGAGAAAAATATCGAGAGAGATTTCTTGAAAATCTTCTCAGCTGTCCAGGAAGCTTCTGGCATTTTCAACGAAATTCGCTCATTGAAGGAATGATCCAGTATTCAACGAGATGTAAAAATCGATTGACTATGATTTAATAATTTGAGGGAATGATAGATGATGAAATTCGACCATTAGAGAAGAATATTCCAGGCTGGACTCCAGGATCATCGGGGAGCGGTCTCCAAGAAATTCCATTTGGTCCCTCGTGGACGTTCAGGTAAGCACCGACGCCATGCCCAGTTCCATGAAGGTAATGTAATCTGTAAATTACAAGTGCATTACGTAATTAATTTCGTCGATCGTTGTAATCTTAAAAAAAATAGACTATGAGGTCAATATGTCCCTTAATTCATCACCCACTAGTTTTTCTTCAATAATTCATAATTTTTTTCTTGAGACTGAGATCAGAAAAAAATATGCAAAAATTCTCAATCATGCAGCATACATCGAGAGAAAAACGAGNTCTAACTCTCATAATAATCTTTGAGTTTTAGAATTCAAGTTTTTCGGGGACAAACTCAACAGGACGCTGAATTTCCCTGA
>NW_021680357.1:715661-786101 GCF_001412515.2 Diachasma alloeum
AAAGTTCTCAAACAAGTCTTACTTGTGCCAAGAAAATAGTTTTTTGAAAATTATCAAAAAAGGATTTTTTTGTGCCAAACATGCAGAGAGTGCGCCGGAATGAAAAATTTTTGTCGTAAAAATAGATTTAGTAGTTCAAAAAAAATTGCATTCTCTGTACACAGAGATATTTTCATCCTGAAAAGGCACCGTCTGGTGTGAATTATCCGCCTCTTGAGCCAAATATTTGGTTGTTGTCGAAAGCAGAACAATTATTCATGTTTGAGACTTTCAAATTCGAACCAAACAAATTCTTCTTTCCCAATTTTCACCTAGCGATTTTGTTGAGCCAAACAAGACTTGTTTGACAACGTGTTTGTTTTTCTCTCAGTGTAGTTATCGTGATTAATGTAATTGAATACTAATTCCGAAGGTTTCACTTTCTGATATCCAATTTGAAAAATGGCTTCTTCACACTCATTTCCAAAAAAACTTGAGGAAACAACCGCAAACATAAAATTTATCCGTATATTTTTCTAAGGAATTCCTTTATATCTAACATTAAAAAAATGACAGTCTCATACCCAACATCCCAGAGACTCTTTCGAGCGAGTGTATCCAGATAATTCCCTTTAAGAAAAATAGGAAAGACGGCAGTGGCGAGGGCTGTCTGTCCTTTGAACACTCGAGTAAAACACTCCCTCTGGAAGTTCGTGGGCTCCCCAAAATGAAAAGTTCGGGTGACGTCAGTGGTCCCATCGTAATATTGGGCTCCAGAATCACAGAGGTAGATTTCCTTGTCTGTAATTGGTACATCGGTGTCTGCTGACGGGGTGTAATGAATTATTGCACCGTGAGCTCCAACCGACGATATTGTTGGGAATGACAGGCCCACAAAATTTTCCATTTCACTGGAAGAAGAGGAAATATTAGCTAATTATAGTACGAATGAGTAGTCGATACAGTGCAACTGTCAGAATTAATCTCTCAAAGGCAAATCAGATAATTTGTTATGAATTGAGTGAACTTTATTTTAATTAATTCCTTCTCGAACACACTTTAGAGCGTGAATTTCTGGAATTCAATGTTTTCTAAATACAATAAAAAGAAATGAATTACGGGTCGCACCAATAACTTTCCGACTATTTGTTTTTTCTTTCATTAATTTTTTTATTATGTATTTATTCAATCTTTTTCTCACATTTCTCCGAGGAAATACCCATAGAAGACAAAAAAATCCGTGCGCGTGCTCGCACTCACACACACTCCCATGCACACACATCGCCGTATTCCGCATCGAGAAAAGATGTAATTTATCAGAAAAGTAAAATTGTTTCTTGAATGTATATCGATTTCGAAAAAAGCTAGTGAACTGCTGATTAAATGTCTTCCAGTATTCCATGATTTGTGCGTTATATCAAGATTGATCGTTTCTAACAAAAACAACTTGAAATCGTATCGTTATGCACGGAGAAATGGTCTCGTTTACAAAAAAACGCTAATTTTCGACTTTTTTCCAAATGTTTTTTGGAAAAAACTGGAGAAACGCTGAGACGATCGTCTCCATAATCTAATCAGGTTCAAGTCACATGAAAATACAGCGATTAAAAAAAAAAAGTCAAATCGCATCGTTTGTTCAGGAGGAATCGTGGCACAAAATTTTTGTCACAGACGTACGCACACACATACACACATCACACATACAGACAGGTACCTGAAAAGGGTCAGAAGTGGTTCCAAAGGTCATGAAACGTGGAGAAATGCTTAAATTTCCACATTCGATTTTCGGGGTCATTACAATAACTTCCTCCCTTCGGGTCGGGAAGTTAAAAATCATATTATACACTGAGAAAAAAATATATTTTTGCCAAATATCTATTTCCTTGAGAGAAGTATTTACTTTTTTAAAGTTGAATTTCTCTATCCGAGTCATTCCCAGACAAGCCTGATTAGGTTTCAATTATGACAATCGTGTTGCTCCAGAGGAAGACTATGCCGTACACGACCTTCGATCAACCCCTTCAATAATTATTCATTTTTCCTAAATTTCTTATTTTCTAGATGAAAGAATTCTGATTAATTTTTCAATGTTGATAATTATTGAGGGAGCTCACTCAAGATCACAGCTAACATGATCATCTTCTATAGCAATAAAATTGTCACAATTGAAGCCCAATGAGAATCGACCGGGAACGACTCGGCAGGAGAAATATGGAATTGACAAAATGAATACTTCTCTCAAGTAAATGGATATTTGGCGGAAAAATAATTTTTTTTCTATCTCTAGTTTTCAAAAAAAATCCAATACCTTATTGAAGAGACTCACCTTCTAAACTGCTCCAACTGAGTGGCCCCAGAGATCTCCGTAACCGGAGGCTGCCCCTTCCTCTTGACTTTATCCTCCAGCCACGCAAAATACTTGACCAAAGCTGCAGCATCCCTCGCATGAGCCCTCTTCATGCTCTCGATCTCCACCTCATTCTTCACGATCTGCATCATCCTCGTCGGCGTGATGCTGACATGCTTCGACACCCCAGCGCAGGCATAATGCAGCGCATAATTCGCGTTATTATGAATCCAAATCTTTTCATCCTTCACCACCCGCCCGAACGCCAGTTCCTGCAGGAATTTCTTGACATCCTCGTACGGATGATAGACCACTGGGACGCCCTCGTCAGCCAAATGGGCTTCAGCTTCCGCTGTCAATCTGCTTTTGTCGACGAAGAAGTGAACGTCGGACGGCGTTATAATGACGTAGGCGAAGAATACCGGGTTGTAAGGTATGTCGGAGCCCCTCAAGTTCAGGAGATACGCTATTTCGTCCAAATAGGTGATCACGAGGGCGCCCACTCTGTTCTCCTTCATCTCCGCTCGGCATTTCGCGATCTTGTCACCCCCTTTGTTCCCGGTGTACTTCAACAGCTGCGGAACTATTGGGTTCAGCGTCAGTGGTGGCTGCTCGTCGCCCCAGAGTTGGTCGATCAAATTTTCCTCGAGGGCGAGGAGACTGTGGCCTGCACCGGTCAGGACCGCCTCGAGGTGCACCCAGGTTGAATAGCACAACAAGTTGGGATCAGCCCCAACTGTTGAGTTCGCTGGCAATTCGGAGACCAGCCAATCCTCTTCGCTTGGGGTGCCAGCGGTCCCTCTCTTCATGAGGATCCAGGCGTCCGGGGGATCGAGTTCGGTCGCCGCTTGGGTGTAGTATCGGCCGTCTGTCCAGAGGGCTGCCTCCTTCTGGGTTATCACGGCCGTTCCCAGGGAGCCTTTGAAACCCGATATGAACTCTCGACGCTTGTCGTGGTCGGTTATGTACTCGGAGAGGTGAGCGTCCTCGGAGGCCACTAGGAGGGCTTGGATCCCTCGGCCCTTCTCTCTCGTTGGCACTTGGGACATCAACTCCCGGAGCTTCGACAGCTTCAGAGCTCCTGATCTCGACATTTTTACTGGAATCATGGGGTGGGGGAGGGTTTTTGGTAGAAATAAATTGCAGCAACATTTTAACCCCGCATTAGCGTTTAAAAGAAAGTCAAAAGTGTCCGCTTTACCACAACCTCTCCTACAGACTCCACAAAACACAACTTGTACATTAGGTGCTGTATGCCGTATGCAATAAAAGAAAATTGTTTAAAATAATGAGCAAAATGACAGGGCGGAATTACCACGGACGAAAAAATTTAATAGAAAAACCTATCGAATTCGTTAGAACATTCTATTGAATTTCTATTGAACTGTTCTATTCGTTTTTGGCCGATTCTATTGAAATGTTCAATAGAAAATATTCAGTAGAAAAAGTCAATAGAATTCTATTTTTCGATATAACTTATTCTATTGAGATATTTTCTATAGAATTTCCTCGGCTCAAATTTTCCAAGTTTTTTCGTTTGATTTTCTTGATGAGAAGGAAAGAAAAATAGAATGAAAAAAACTTGAGAAAATTTGAGTCGAGCAAATTCTATAGAAAATATATGAAGAGAATAAGCTGTATAGAAAAATCGAATTCTGTTGACTTGTTCTATTGAATGTTTTCTATTGAACATGTGAATAGAATGAGCCAAAAACTAATAGAAAGTTTAATAGAAATTCAATAGAATTTTCTAACGAATTTGATAGGTTTTTCTATTAAATTTTTTCGTGCGTGACCATTAAATCTTCATCTAACAGAGTCTATTATAAATTAATACACTGAGATAAGAAAAACTAATTCATTAATAATAATCAACATTTCCAAAAAATAATCATAACACTGAGATAATTTTTTTTTGTCAAAACAATAGATTTAGTTGCTCCAAAAAATGTAACGAAAATGATTATCATCGTTATTCAATGCAAGTTACAGCACCACTTATAGGGGAGGGTGGGGTAAAATGGACACGAGACTTTTTTTAAATTGTTCATAACTCAGAAACAAATTTATCAATTGACCTCAGTTTACTCTCGTCACAAAAGGAAAGAATTGTTTTTTGTATCGAAAAAAAGATTATTAAATTTCATCAACATTTCAACCCTCATTAACATTTAAAAAAAAAGTCAAAAGTGTCCGTTTTACCCCAACCTCCCCTACAGACTCCACAAAGCACAACTTATACATTAGATGTTGTACGCCGTCTGCATTAAACAAAAATGGTTTAAAATAACGAGCAAAATAACAGGGCAGAATTACCATTAAATCTTCCTCTAATAGAGTCTATTATAAATTAATACACTGAGATAAGAAAAACTAATTCATTAATAATAATCAACATTTCCAAACAACAATCATAACACTGAGATAATTTTTTTTGTCAAAAAATTGATTTATTTGCTCCAAAAAATGTAACGAAAATGATTATCATCGTTATTCAATGCAAGTTACAGCACCACTTATAGGGGAGGGTGGGGTAAAATGGACACGAGACTTTTTTTAAATTGTTCATAACTCAGAAACAAATTTATCAATTGACCTCAGTTTACTCTCGTCACAAAAGGAAAGAATTGTTTTTTGTATCGAAAAAAAGATTATTAAATTTCATCAACATTTCAACCCTCATTAACATTTAAAAAAAAAGTCAAAAGTGTCCGTTTTACCCCAACCTCCCCTACAGACTCCACAAAGCACAACTTATACATTAGATGTTGTACGCCGTCTGCATTAAACAAAAATGGTTTAAAATAACGAGCAAAATAACAGGGCAGAATTACCATTAAATCTTCCTCTAATAGAGTCTATTATAAATTAATACACTGAGATAAGAAAAACTAATTCATTAATAATAATCAACATTTCCAAACAACAATCATAACACTGAGATAATTTTTTTTGTCAAAAAATTGATTTATTTGCTCCAAAAAATGTAACGAAAATGATTATCATCGTTATTCAATGCAAGTTACAGCACCACTTATAGGGGAGGGTGGGGTAAAATGGACACGAGACTTTTTTTAAATTGTTCATAACTCAGAAACAAATTTATCAATTGACCTCAGTTTACTCTCGTCACAAAAGGAAAGAATTGTTTTTTGTATCGAAAAAAAGATTATTAAATTTCATCAACATTTCAACCCTCATTAACATTTAAAAAAAAAGTCAAAAGTGTCCGTTTTACCCCAACCTCCCCTACAGACTCCACAAAGCACAACTTATACATTAGATGTTGTACGCCGTCTGCATTAAACAAAAATGGTTTAAAATAACGAGCAAAATAACAGGGCAGAATTACCATTAAATCTTCCTCTAATAGAGTCTATTATAAATTAATACACTGAGATAAGAAAAACTAATTCATTAATAATAATCAACATTTCCAAACAACAATCATAACACTGAGATAATTTTTTTTGTCAAAAAATTGATTTATTTGCTCCAAAAAATGTAACGAAAATGATTATCATCGTTATTCAATGCAAGTTACAGCACCACTTATAGGGGAGGGTGGGGTAAAATGGACACGAGACTTTTTTTAAATTGTTCATAACTCAGAAACAAATTTATCAATTGACCTCAGTTTACTCTCGTCACAAAAGGAAAGAATTGTTTTTTGTATCGAAAAAAAGATTATTAAATTTCATCAACATTTCAACCCTCATTAACATTTAAAAAAAAAGTCAAAAGTGTCCGTTTTACCCCAACCTCCCCTACAGACTCCACAAAGCACAACTTATACATTAGATGTTGTACGCCGTCTGCATTAAACAAAAATGGTTTAAAATAACGAGCAAAATAACAGGGCAGAATTACCATTAAATCTTCCTCTAATAGAGTCTATTATAAATTAATACACTGAGATAAGAAAAACTAATTCATTAATAATAATCAACATTTCCAAACAACAATCATAACACTGAGATAATTTTTTTTGTCAAAAAATTGATTTATTTGCTCCAAAAAATGTAACGAAAATGATTATCATCGTTATTCAATGCAAGTTACAGCACCACTTATAGGGGAGGGTGGGGTAAAATGGACACGAGACTTTTTTAAAATTGTTCATAACTCAGAAACAAATTTATCAATTGACCTCAGTTTACTCTCGTCACAAAAGGAAAGAATTGTTTTTTGTATTGAAAAAAAAAATTATTAAATTTCATGAAATTTCAACCCTCATTAACATTTTTTAAAAAAGTCAAAAGTGTCTGTTTTACCCCAACCTCCCCTACAGACTCCACAAAGCACTACTTATACATTAGATACTGTACGCCGTATGCATTAAACAAAAATGGTTTAAAATAACGAGCAAAATAACAGGGCGTCACCTTTCACTGAACAATCCCTCCAGAATGTGTTATCTCCAATTAGATTGATATCTCCCAGAGTCTACAGATTATAATACAAGAATACTTACTGAGGCGATCAAGTAGATATGCTCCCAATGTGGACAGATGGACCTTTGGAAGGTGCTACGGTATCTCCACTTCCTGGTGATATTGACATCCGAAAAACAGTGTCGCAAGTAACACAAGGTCTAGTGATTGCACTCTCAGTGATTGCACTTTTCACCCTCCAATGATGTTGGGGATGGTATTTCTGTCACTGTCAGTGTCAAATGCAGACGAATATAGATTCACCTCGGCTTGCAGTAGATCATGTACGTGTGTGGAACGGCCGTGTGTATTTATTTGGTTGAGCCACTCATCATACATCTTACTGATACTCAACCGGTAAGACACCGACTCAGAGAACAATTTGTTTAAATTCAGTAGCGAAGTGGTAAAGCGGTTTATGTCGATTTTGACAATCGCCCCGTTTTTAGTGAATATCTCGGAATCTAAGGGAGATACCCAAATTTTTGTTATGACCTTTCTTGTAGCACTCAATTTGCTCTAGAAAAAAGGTTATTACGAAAATTTAATTATCTCCTTTAGATTCGGAGATATTCTTCAAAAACTCAACTAAGAGATAAGTTGACTTAAACCGTTTTACCACTTCATTACTGAATTAATTACGAGTGTCTGGAATACAACAATGACTTCGAAAAAATCCCAAAAAAATTTGTAGGAATATTCTATAAAATTCAATTTTTTATATTATTATTATATATTATATTGTTATTAATTCTATATATATTATATTATTTTATTATTATTTTTATATATTATTATTATTATTATTATATTATGATTAATTCTAAAATTCTATAACTTGATTAATAAAATTTCAATTGAATTTTTATTTATTATTTTTCGGATATTCGTTGAGACTTAATATTGGGTGAGTGCGGCAAAATAGAGACTTACGATTTTAATTTTTTTTTATCTCAATAAAATTATTTTTTCCGATGGAAAGAAGAATTTTTCCCCTTTCGTCGTGAGCTTGGATTGCACTCAATTTTTCGATTTGTTTTCGAGTTGTGAAGATTTAAAAAGAAGTAAAATGAGTCCATCCCCCTCCCACCATTCTACCCTATTTTTGTTTTGTTTTTGAGAGATAATATAAAAACAAAAAAGAAGAAGCCAATCGATGTGACTCGATTATGTATAACTTATATAAAATATTAGAATCAGTATTTTAAATATTGAATATAGAAACGAATGAATTAAAAAATATTTAAGGTGTTTCGTGTATCGATCACCGGGGGAGGAGTCTTATTGTTCTCAAGCCCTGATTCAATCGCTAAGCATGAAATTTTCTAATTTTCAAGAAACTGTTTAAGTGTGCATTTGAACATTTTTTGAATATTGATTTTATTTATCAGATTCATTGATTTTTTTCTCATCACCGACGGGTGTTAAATAATTTTTATTGGATGTTCTTCTAATTATTGAAATAATATTAAAATGCGTCTCGTGTTGGTAAACCTGTCGAGTGTTTTTTCTTTCTCAGTTCCATGGTCCAACCCATACCTTTTCCATGATGCTCACTGACATTCGAATCACGCGTCTGAGCGTGAGGGCGTAATTGCCCCGAAACTCATAATTTTCCGAACCATTTGTTCAAATAACTTTCTTACGAAATCTGAAAAAAATCTGAAACTTATACGTGTTCTCAAGAAAGATTTGATTTATCACCCACTAGTTTTTCCTCAATAGTTGATTATTTTTTTGGGTGTCATGGAAATTTCCCTAATTGCGAGTGGGGTAACCTCGGAGCTTATAGCTGGAGGTGTTACAAAAACACCCAAATTTCATTATTTTTCTTCTTGAGACTGAAATCTGAAAAAAATGTGCAAAAATTCTCAATGATGCGGCATACTCATCCATTTCTCCCATGAATTTCCCAATTTTTTTCATTATTTTGACTTTTTCCACGAAACACCTTAAGATTGCTGGGATGTTGGGAGCATTAAATGTAATTTCGATATTTCTTTCACTCAGAAATGCACTTTAATTACTATTTCTGACACGATTATTCTCTCCCCCAGGGAGGATGCGACAATACATAAAAATTAATTTACAAAATTCTTAATTAATTTCAATTTTTTGGTATTTACAAATTTAATAATAGTGCAATTTTCCCTCGTCCCCTTGCACACACATTGCAATAACTTTTGTATTGAATTCCGTGTATTAATTAGTGATGATTAGTCACTACTATTTATATTTCAGTAACGAATTGGTGAAACGTTTAATTCCATTTCTAATTCCCTTGAATTTTCCTCAAAATTCGAAATTTCGTGATTTCATTCCCTTCAAATAAAACTAAATGTCACTCTCTTAAAAATTACTACCAAAATGTCCGTGAAATTTCCTGTTCTCCCAGCAGTCTACGAAGATTCTTAATTCAACGAAGTGAGACCCTCATGATTCAACATAAAAAGGTATGTTTTCCCCAGAAGTCACACATTCATTAACTGAGAAAGTCAATGATATCCTGAGTAGACAAATTCGCGGATTTGGGCTGTTGTGGAGAATTCATGGAAGGCCCCAGGGGTCGAGGCATCCCAGACCCCATGGTCATTCCAAAGGCCCCAGCATTCTGATTCACAGCATTCATTGGTTTCGAGTTCCCCCAATTACCCATCTGATTAACTGGAGAAGTGACTTGTGAGCCCCAACTCATCGCACTCATTCCATTCGAGCCCCAACTGGGCGCTATATTTGACTTTGACTCAGAAACTGGAGATTGTGCATTCACACTCTCCCACTGACTCTTGCCGAGACTTGAGTTCCATGTTGTTGATGTCAAGGACGAGTAATTGGGTTGAGAATTGGAATTTTTTGCTGAGAGGTTCAGCTGACTGAGGTTGTTCTCCAATAAAGTACTGGTGAGGTCTTTAGGATCGATTTTCATTGGCTTTGGGGCTGCTTTTGGCGTCAAGGGACTTTGCGATTGCAGACGTTGATGAGTTTCCTGCTGTTTTGCTAATCTGTGGATCGAGAAATACAAGAATTTTATCAAGATTTATTTCGTAATGAGGCTTGCATTGAAGAGTAAATTTTGTAGACAAAAGATTGACTTGAAATGACGAAATGAACGATAACTAATCAATTTTTTTACGTCTCATTGAATACTAAATTTAATAAATATCAAACGAAAACTGATTTTGAAATTCGCTCCTAAAATTCCTCTCGAGATGATTACTAAATTCATAAAGCCTGAGGTAGCTATTCTGCTTTTTGGAATAAAAATGGAATGGAATAAAAATTGTGGCTAATCATTCGAATCTAATGACTAAATTAATCATTAATTATTCTCACCTGTGTTTTTCTTCCATGGTGAGACCCTTTCCATCCTTCATAGGAGTAGACGTCTGCGTATTCATCGTGGAAAGATCATTTTTGGGAAAAGTATCGTTCAAAATATTAACCGAAGGACTTGTAGTTTGCAGAAGAGCTTCGTCCAATTGCTGAGCCTCTCTGCGCACAGCATCCAATTGCCTCAGGGCTTCACGATGCTCCGTGGTCACTCGAGTCACCATATCACTAACTAATGATGCCAGAGCTTCGAACTGAGAAGGACTCAGACTCTGGACTATACATAGTGGAAGGAGAAATGGCAGAACTTTTGTTGCCAGCATTTCTTTACTTATTCCGAGTTTACTGTGAGTTAAAACCATTTTGTAAATTCCTGAAAGTAATCAGTCTGTTAACTGAGGAAATCCTCAGGCTGAATGATTATCTTGTGATACATGACATGAGAATCCAGTAAGAGAGGCGAAACGAGAAGTGTTAATCTCGATTATAATTTGTCATGTAAAAAAATCAATAGAAAACATTCGCCAGAAAATTCTTTTGGCTTTTTACTGCACTTCTATGGGAATTATATTTGTTCTTTGTCGATTTCTGTTGGAAATCATACAATCATGCTATTTTATTGTAATTATTTCATAGAAGTTGATTTTTTCAGAGAACTTATTCTGTTGCAATTTTTTTTTAGAAAGAATTTTTGGACATTAATTTCCTAGACTTTATTCTTCAGATTCTGTGATGAGGAATGAGAAAATACAGGGGAAAATTTGGATAATCAATGCCTACAAATATATATTAAGAAATTTCAAGGGAATCAATCATCTAGAAAAATAAAAATTGATTGGATTTTTCAAAAGCTGTGAAACTTTGAATAGAAATCAGTGAAAAAAGAATCGAAGAGCAATATAATTTCCTAGACTTTATTCTTCAGATTCTGTGATGAGGAATGAGAAAATACAGGGGAAAATTTGGATAATCTATGCCTACAAATTTATATTAAGAAATTTCAAATGAATCAATCTTTTAAAAAAATTAAAATTGATTGGATTTTTCAAAAGCTGTGAAACTTTGAATAGAAATCAGTGAAATGAGAATCGAAAATCAATATAATTTCCTAGACTTTATTCTTTAGATTCTGTGATGAGGAATGAGAAAATACAGGGGAAAATTTGGATAATCAATGCCTACAAATTTATATTAAGAAATTTCAAATGAATCAATCTTTTAAAAAAATAAAAATTGATTGGATTTTTCAAAAGCTGTGAAACTTTGAATAGAAATCAGTGAAATGAGAATCGAAAATCAATGTAATTGCCGAGGGAAAGCCCTAGATTATTCTATAGAATATTTGTGGATGAAGATCAAATTTTTATCGACATCTTGTCGTCTGGAATTGAATGAATTCTCTTTGAGAGGTTAAAAAAATTACCTATGATGGCCATAAGAATTGCTGGCTCTCCAGAATGCGGGATTTCTTGGAGGAAAGGTAAAATCTGATCGAGTATAATCCATTTGTCCAAATGCTCCAGCATCTTCGCTAAGCAGAGTAAACAGTTCACTCTGACACCGAGGCTCGAATTACCCCCGGTTCCTTTCAAACAAATTTTTTTAATTCTCGGTATGATGACGTTTTTCATCGGTGGACCCTCGATCAGGGTTGCTATCGATGGCAATGCAGCTAGACACAGCTCCTGGAGCTGCTCTGTACGCGAATCCAGGGCTCTCGTTAACATCGGGACAATATCGGTTTTTATGACTTCGGCGGAGCAGAGTTTCAGGAGTAAATCTATCCGTTGCATCAGAACCAGACTTATCTGAAATAATAGACAATAAAAAAATTCAAGCATATATTTACTTTTTGCTTGCGAATGGAAGTTTTGTTTTTTTTTTATGTAGGAATTGTTAAGCCCTATCAATCGCCATTAATTAAAATTAATTCATCGATTAGTTTTTCAGTTTTCGAATTTTTTCGAAAATCGGTTGTCCCACGATAATTTAAAAAATGCTCTGAATTGATTGAATGATGGCTGAAAAAATTCGTTCGGATGTCCTTTTGACCGAGTTCGAAGATGAAGGCGATAGCAATAATCGTTATTTTGACTAATTTGAAAATTTGCAAAAATTTTGTATTTTTTGAAAATAAAAATTCCGGGGATATCTTTGAATATCATGCTTCAAATGAATTTAATCATAGCTTAAAATGTTTGTTTTAATGCCATTAAGTCGAAGTTAAAAAATGATTACGATAGCTATATTGGTTGACTTGATTTTTATGATGATTGTTGAAAATTTCGAATTTTTCATGAATTTCCCTGAAAGTGAGCTGTCTGATGGTTTCTTCAAATGTGATGTTTCAAATTCATTCAAGTATGTATAAATAACATTTTTCATTAACATTTTATCGAAGGGCTGAGGGGAGAGACAGAACCGTAAAAAAGACAATCAGTCGTATAGAAAAAAGAGATAATAAGAATAATGATGACGATAACATTCGACTAAGTTGAAAATCTGACAAAATTAGTTGGAAAGAAATCTTATTCAATTTAATAAAATGAAATGGACAATGAATTATACATGATAGAAGGAAATTATGTGCAAAATAACCATTCGAAAGCATATTGATAATTTATTAGCGAAAATAACTATACTATGTGTAATATTCCATTTTATGCAATTTTCCACTTCGTTTATTGAAAGTAAAACTATCATTTTTGTAAAAATAAAATCACTGACCTGTGGCGGTTCCTCAAGAGCTAAAACTGGTTTCAAACTCGGTAAAATGTGTTCACTAAACTCCTCAGCAGTGCATTCCTCCAAAGTTTGTAAAATACTTGGCAGAACGAAAGGTATCATCGGAGCATTAACAAATTCCTTATAAAGACATGGTAAAACTCTGTACAGTACCACTCTGTGTGGCAACTGCTTAAGCACTTGAGGGAGTCCTTTATAAAATTGAGATTTTTGAAGATTATCCCATTGAAACAATTTATCCAGATAATTGAGAGTCTTGACGCCGATGTCCATGAAGTACTCAATCTTGATGAATTGATGGGCGTCGGGTCTCAGCTCTGGATTTCCACTCAGCATGAGTTTAACAGCATCCCTGAATCCCGCAGGGAGAAACCCTAGTTTAGAGGCACTCAGGGTGCCCTTGAAATCAGCAAAAAACCTTCGACATTTCGAGGCATCTCCGTGGCTCTCGTGGAGTGGTCGGTTGCCAGGTGAGTGGAGAACGTAAGCGAGCATTCCTAATGAGAAAATATCACTTGGGGGTCCACAACTCCCTGCAATAATGAATAATCCCATTCACTAAAAAATTCCATCAGATTCCTACAGGATTTTCTTAAAAAATCCATTAGTTTTTCATAAATTCTATTGAAAAAAACAAAAACCAGTATTTTTTGTGCGTTTTTTAAATTGAAATTTTTCACTTTTTTTGAATTTTTCAATTTTTTGATTTGCCAATACAATTTGTTCTACAGAAATTGTTGAAACATTTTGAAACCTCATTTTTTAGGCATGAAATCGATTTCTTGTAAAATTCTGAATATGAATAAATTTGTTGCGATCCGGACGAATGAGTTTTATGGTGGAACATTGATTGTTCTTAAGATATTTGTTGAAAATGCTTGTAATTTTCAAAAATTACAATTTTTAAATTATTCCATCAATCTTCCTCTAAAAGTAAACTTTCTTATTTTTTCTCAGATTTCTAAAATATTTTGTAACGGTTCATTATCGAGATTCCAATTCAGACCCGCAAAGTTTAAATAATAAAATCACTGTAAAATATCCGAAAACTTAGGGACAAATGGGACTCAAATGAAAGCTGTGATATTCGACTGAAAAAGCAGAAAAGCATTTCACTGAAGAAAAAGTAAATAAATAAATAAAAAATAAAAAAAATTGTTAAAGTGCTTGGATATCCTTAATATCAATCCCGGAACTTATCAAGACAGAATACCCCCAAAAAAATGCTCTAATTACCCGCCACAATGCACTCAGGTGCCTGATAATCCAAATGCGGTTGTCCAACGCTGGGAACACTGGGATCATGCTCCGAGTAACTCCAAGACGGCTGTTTGTCCTGCGGATTCTGGTTCAAGGCGCAGCAGTCGAACCCAAAGATCTTCCAAGCCCCTTGTTTATTGATAACAATAGACTCCGGGCACAAGTTCCTGTGAAGTAATTTGACATCACTGTGGAGGAATGCCAGCCCCTCCCCTAGCTGCAGCAGTCCATAGCGCGTCTCCACGTCCAGGAGTTTGTAGTCCCTGTATTGAATTCCGAAATAAATCTACGTACACCAATTTATTATTAAAATAACCAGATATTCATTTACGAAATTATTAAAGTAGCTCTACCCTTCCGGTAAATTCAACGATTATTGAAAACTGCAAAAAAAAATGCAGAAAACTCGATTACATTCGGAATTCTAATTTTTTTCTCCATTTAATTATCGTTTTGGTTTTTCAAAGAAGAAATGTTTAAAAATTAGGATTTAGCCCAGTGTCTTATGTGAAAATCAACATTTCCATTGTAATCAAAGATTAAAATCTGAATTTTTTTGAGGGAAATGTTTGGAAAATGTCAATATTTTGCGAAATTTAATTTAGATAATACTGACTGGGTATGAATTTTTTCAAATTTTCTCCATGCAATTTACTTGAAAAATTAAAATACGTATCCGTATTTTGCTCCCGAAAAATCTTTGTTTTATGCGAAACAAGGGATAGTAGTTTTTCGTTTCGGCTGCCCAATAATCACAGACAAGAAATGAACCCTTAAATGAAACAATAATAATGATATGATAGCAATCTTGTAACTTAGCGATAAAATATTAGTTGATAAATTTTCCTCTGTATGAGATATTTTCATCCTGAAAAGGCACCGTCTGGTGTGAATTATCCGCCTCTTGAGCCAAATATTTCGTTGCTGTCGAGAGCAGAACAATTATTCATGTTTGAAACTTTCAAATTCGAACCAAACAAATTCTTTTTTGGCAATTTTCGCGAAATTTAATTTAGATAATACTGACTAGGTATGAATTTTTTCAAATGTTCTCCATGCAATTTACTTGAAAAATTAAAAAACTTAAAATATCCAGAAGTGCAGCATAGCCCGACCGAAGGGTAGAGCTACTTTAATTAATTAACTGCGAAGCAGTGTGACAACTAGGACAAGTCTATACGAGAGATTTAGTTACTAGAGATTTACACGCAAAAAATGTCATTTCTAGCACTACTCCTTCGTTATTCGATACTCCCATACGTGTTTTGCTCCCGAAAAATCTTTGTTTTATGCTAAACAAGGGATAGTAGTTTTTCGTTTCGGCTGCCCAATAATCACAGACAAGAAATGAACCCTTAAATGAAACAATAATAATGATATGATAGCAATCTTGTAACTTAGCGATAAAATATTTGTTGATAAATTTTCCTCTGTATGAGATATTTTGAGCCAAATATTTCGTTGCTGTCGAAAGCAGAACAATTATTCATGTTTGAGACTTTCAAATTCGAACCAAACAAATTCTGTTTAAAAACAATATGAAACAATAATAATGATATGATAGCAATCTTGTAACTTAGGGATAAAATATTTGTTGATAAATTTTCCTCTGTATGAGATATTTTCATCCTGAAAAGGCACCGTCTGGTGTGAATTATCCGCCTCTTGAGCCAAATATTTCGTTGCTGTCGAGAGCAGAACAATTATTCATGTTTGAAACTTTCAAATTCGAACCAAACAAATTCTTTTTTGGCAATTTTCGCGAAATTTAATTTAGATAATACTGACTAGGTATGAATTTTTTCAAATGTTCTCCATGCAATTTACTTGAAAAATTAAAAAACTGAAAATATCCAGAAGTGCAGCATAGCCCGACCGAAGGGTAGAGCTACTTTAATTAATTAACTGCGAAGCAGTGTGACAACTAGGACAAGTCTATACGAGAGATTTAGTTACTAGAGATTTACACGCAAAAAATGTCATTTCTAGCACTACTCCTTCGTTATTCGATACTCCCATACGTGTTTTGCTCCCGAAAAATCTTTGTTTTATGCTAAACAAGGGATAGTAGTTTTTCGTTTCGGCTGCCCAATAATCACAGACAAGAAATGAACCCTTAAATGAAACAATAATAATGATATGATAGCAATCTTGTAACTTAGCGATAAAATATTTGTTGATAAATTTTCCTCTGTATGAGATATTTTGAGCCAAATATTTCGTTGCTGTCGAAAGCAGAACAATTATTCATGTTTGAGACTTTCAAATTCGAACCAAACAAATTCTGTTTAAAAACAATATGAAACAATAATAATGATATGATAGCAATCTTGTAACTTAGGGATAAAATATTTGTTGATAAATTTTCCTCTGTATGAGATATTTTCATCCTGAAAAGGCACCGTCTGGTGTGAATTATCCGCCTCTTGAGCCAAATATTTCGTTGCTGTCGAGAGCAGAACAATTATTCATGTTTGAGACTTTCAAATTCGAACCAAACAAATTCTTTTTTGGCAATTTTCAACTAGTGATTTTGCTGCCCCAACGAGACTTGTTCGACAACGTGTTTGGTATTATGGGGTGAGGTCGAAAATGTGAGACAGTTAAATACAGGGGTATACAACACCTGAGGCTCTTGGGGATCGGTTGAGGACAGTTCTCCAACGATCCCAGGACATTGGACAGCGAAGCGAAGACTGGCTCCGTTGCGAAGGCCAGGCTGTCTCGTGATTCCTCCAGGGGATGCTGGACAGTCAGGATCTGGGGGTGACGCAGCTTCGTAAGCTGGGCGACTCCTCGCTTCAGCGCCTCCAGGACAGCCTCTCGCTCTTGCCTCGTCGACCATCTGTCCAGCAGTCTCTTCTCGAAGACGAAGATCGAGGCCTCCTGGCGGGTGGACTTCTTGAAGCCACTGTAGACCTTCCAGAGGAGGCCTGGACCTGCACTCCCTATGTGGCCTGTCGCCTCGAATTCACGGGTCACTGGGTTCCCTGGGAGGACACTTGACAGTTGGGAGAGCCCGTAGGCTGTACTGTTCACGGTATTGCTTATTGTGTTGGTCACGGTATTGCGGAGTTTGTTCAGCACTTCCATTGTTCGGGTCACAGGGCTCTTGGGTGTGGATTATTGATGAGACACATAACACTTGAGGTAGTTTTCGATTGACAGTTTGGCGATTGTGACAGGTGGGGTGGGGGTTTGGAGCGTTTATGGGAGGTTAGTAGATTAGTCATGAGCCATTTTACGGATTGTGGAATAAAAATACCTATTATATCGATAGACGCTAAAATAGCGACTGCTGACGACAGCTTGCGTGACAAATAAACAATCGGACACGTGGGGGCGTCGGAGCCGCTCCAAAATTTCGTGCAGTCGCGCCAGTCCGCGCCGACCACTCACCACGTCAAAAACCCCTCCACTTATTTTTCAACTTCACACCAGTTCACACATAAATCAACTATCTCCATGTCGATGAATCGTGTTCGACGAACGTTCGATTTTTTTGTTTGAGTCTGAACATGTGAATTAGTCCAGAAGTTCGGGTTAAAATTTCGGCGGTCGGTGACGAAAAATTTCAAGTGATTTTTTTAATTGTGGGAGTGAGACGGGAATTGTTATTGCTATTGCACAATGCCACCCAGTCGACTCGACGCTGTTTACAGGAGAATTTTGTTGACCAAGTTTTTTACCAAGGGCTGGGGGAACCCTGAGAGTCTTCGGAGGTAACCTACAATATTTACCCCGTTTCACAGGGAAAGGGATATTTTTTAATGAATATTCCACTTCATTTGAGAATTTTTTGCTCATTGCATCGGGAATTTTGACATTCATAAGTGTAGAATGTAGAAAAGTTTCTAGTTTCCAGAATTAGGGGCGGGTGGGGTAAAATGGACACTAGACTTTTTTAAAATCATTTATGGGGGTGGTCAGGGTAAAATGGACACTTTTGACTTTTTAAGAAATATTCATAACTCAGAAACAGATTTATCAATTTGGCTCAGGACAAAAACATAGAGGAATCATTAACAATTTAACACGTCATGAATATTTCAAAAAAAGTCAAAAGTGTCCGTTTTACCCTGCCCTCCCCTAACTCAAAAACAAATTTATCAATTGAGCTCAGTTTAGGCTCGCCACAAAAGGAAGGAATTGTTCTTTGTATTAAAATTTTTTTTATTAAATTTCATCAATATTTCAACCCCTCATTAACATTAAAAAAAAATCAAAAGTGTCCGTTTTACCCTACCCTCTCCTAACTCAGAAATAAATTTATCAATTAAGCTCAGTTTAGGTTCGTCACAAAAGGAAGGAATTGTTCTTTGTATTAAAAAAAAAATTATTAAATTTCATCAATATTTCAACCCCTCATTAACATTAAAAAAAAATCAAAAGTGTCCGTTTTACCCTACCCTCTCCTAACTCAGAAACAAATTTATCAATTGAGCTCAGTTTAGGTTCGTCACAAAAGGAAGGAATTGTTCTTTGTATTAAAAAAAAATTTATTAAATTTCATCAATATTTCAACCCCTCATTAACATTAAAAAAAAATCAAAAGTGTCCGTTTTACCCTAAACTCCCCTAACTCAGAAACAAATTTATCAATTGATAATTTCTCTTCTACTTTCTGCACAAATTCTCGTAGATGCACAAACATTTGCTGAAAATACAATCGATTTGCTTTTAGAATATTCGAGTTCAGAAAGGTCGTTGCAAATCGTGAAGCATGTTACAATCTCATTCCCCGTGACTATCCAATAACCATAACTAAGGTAATAAACAATGATCTACTCTGTTATCACGTATGAAAAAATTCAATCGAAAAACTTAGCGAATTCGCAAGCAAATTCTATTGGGATTCTATTGAAATCCTAGGGAATTCTTGTTAAAATTCTATTTGTTTTTTGCGCTGATTCTGAAATATTTGACAGGAAAAACTCAATAGATTTCGAATTTCCCAGATGAAAATTCTGATATTCTATTGGAATTTTTCTATGCGAATACTGGGACATGAATTTTCCAATTTGTTTTCACTCGAATCCTGTAATGCAAAACAAAACAAAATATAGTGAAAAAAATTTAGGAAATCTGCGCTCAATAATTTTGATAGAAAAAATCTCGAGAGCAAAATTCAAACAGAAAAATCTTAATCTATTGACTTTTTCCTATTAAATATCTAATAAAATCTGCGCAAAAAATAAATCGAATTTTAACGAGAATTCTCTAGAAATTCTATGGGGATTAGTAGTATACATTTTCATTATGTATTGTTTCAAAATTCTAGAGAATTCTCGTTAAAATTGTATTTGTAGAAATTCTATGGGGATTCTATCAGAATTTTAGCGAATTCGCAAAGAGTTTCTATTGAATTTTTTCATACGCCATTCCGAAGTGCAACTGACGTAGCCAATTGATAGTTTTAAATTGACCCGACTATGCAGGATGAAGAGTGGTCGGATTGCCATATAATAGAAGGCTGTTTCGAGTCTCCTTTCGAGCATAATTTACCCAACATTATGCCTGAGGAGACCAAAGATTGTCATTTTCAGTTGATCCTACCACACAAATGGTCCTCCCACAAAACAAAACCTGTTTGCTTGCATCTAGCGGGCACTGGAGATCATGTGAGTCTTCTAAAGCGAGTGATTCCACGGAAAATCCCAAGGAAAATGTAATTTTAAACGGTTTTCCGTTGTTTTTGCAGTATTTTTGGAGACGAAGGAATTTAATAGCGAAACCCCTTCTCAAAGAGTGGGGCATTGGCTCATTGCTGATTGAAAATCCATTTTATGGGGTGAGAAAACCTGAAAACCAAGTGTAAGAATTTTTTTTACCACAATTATTTTCCGTAAAAAAGCGCACAGATAAAAAATTACTTTTGTGGTGAAAAGCCGGGATAGCAATTAATAAATTATAATTACCGGTAAATTATTAAGTGNGCTGATTCTGAAATATTTGACAGGAAAAACTCAATAGATTTCGAATTTCCCAGATGAAANGTTTTAAATTGACCCGACTATGCAGGATGAAGAGTGGTCGGATTGCCATATAATAGAAGGCTGTTTCGAGTCTCCTTTCGAGCATAATTTACCCAACATTATGCCTGAGGAGACCAAAGATTGTCATTTTCAGTTGATCCTACCACACAAATGGTCCTCCCACAAAACAAAACCTGTTTGCTTGCATCTAGCGGGCACTGGAGATCATGTGAGTCTTCTAAAGCGAGTGATTCCACGGAAAATCCCAAGGAAAATGTAATTTTAAACGGTTTTCCGTTGTTTTTGCAGTATTTTTGGAGACGAAGGAATTTAATAGCGAAACCCCTTCTCAAAGAGTGGGGCATTGGCTCATTGCTGATTGAAAATCCATTTTATGGGGTGAGAAAACCTGAAAACCAAGTGTAAGAATTTTTTTTACCACAATTATTTTCCGTAAAAAAGCGCACAGATAAAAAATTACTTTTGTGGTGAAAAGCCGGGATAGCAATTAATAAATTATAATTACCGGTAAATTATTAAGTGGTCAATTCGTTAATATCACTCTTAAATTTTAATTATTGAAGTAATCATCAATTTAAATCGCAAATCGGAAATCCCTTACAAGAAATTTAGTATTATTTACTTGATAGAAAATTTACAGTTCCATATTAGTAAATATTTACTTCATCATCAATTAAAAATTGAGATTATCAATTATTTTTCTATTTTTAAATTTCAGTAAGTATATTTAAACATTAATCTATGTAACTTTGTTGACAGTCGTTCTAGCTTGCACAATGTCTCGGATATTTTTATCATGGGCGGTTGTTTAATGATGGAGTGCATCGTATTGCTCAATTGGTGTGAGCAGCAGGGATTTGGACCGATGGGACTCACTGGTCTCTCGATGGGTGGACATGTGAGTGCAATGTAAAAATCCACATTTTCTTATTGAGGATGTCATGGGTATTTGTACAAAGGCTTTTGTACATTTGTTCCGTGAAATCCTCACGACATCCTCGTATTTCCTTCAAGCACACGTACGAAAAAATTTAATGGAAAAATCTGAAAAGCAGAAAAAGCAAATTCGCCAGAAAAATCTATGGGATTTTTATTTAAAAATTCTGCAACTTATCTAAATTTTTTCGAATGAAAATCTTCAATAGAAAATATTCTAGAAAAAAAATCAATAGAATTTGATTTTTTTGTACAACTTATCGTATTAAGGATATCCAAGTACTTTGGCTATTTTTCTCCAGTGAAACGCTCTTCTTCTTGTGTTGCCGAACATGAGAGGACATTTTATGTTGATTTTATTATTTAAACTTTGCAGATCTGAATTTGAATCTCGATATTGAACCGTTAGCAAGCATTTTAAAAACCTGAAAAAAAAATTAGAAAGTTTAAAATAATTTCAATGTTGTAATCTTTGAAATTTCCGAGGATTTTATACGAATTATTTATAAACAATTAACTTTCTACCACAAAAGTCATTTGTTCGGAATTGTAACAAATTTATTCATATTCAGAATTTTACCAGAAATCAATTTCATTCCTAAAAAATTAAGGTTTCCGAAAGTTTAATTTATTTATTTATTTATTTATTTATTTGCGTACAAGAACCAACAGTTGAAGCCAATAATGGGTTCAAAAAGATACAAACATCGGTTGATGTTTTTTCAATTTTCCTCACGCAATTTAATCAACAAATTTGATGATTGCCAATGGCTGAATCTATAGTGTATTATTAAATTAAAAAAGAAAAAAATGGAGTGAAAAAAATTTGAAAAATTCATGACGCAGAATTCTTACAGAAAATATTTCAATGGAAAAATTGTACATAAAGATCAAAATTCGACTGTTTTCTTCTGTGAAATAATTTCTATTCGACATTTTTCAATTTAAAAAGACCAAAAACTTGAATAAAAATTCAATAGAATTTTCTATCGAATGCCCCTGGTCTTTCCATAAAATTTTGTCGTATGTTCATCAATGTAGCCGTGTTTTTTCTCTGGTGTACAAATTTGTTTTTGGACATAGATGGCTTCGCTAGCTGCAACCAACTGGCCAAAACCAATTCCATTAATTCCCTGTCTCTCCTGGTCAACTGCCTCACCTGTTTTCACTAAGGGCGTCATGGCCGAGTCTATAAACTGGTCTTTGCTTCAATCGCAATATTTTTCAGATACGATGTATCAGAATGACCTCGCCAAAATGGTCAAAATTGTCGATCAAGATGTGAGTTGTTTTATTTATTCAGTGCAGTATCGGAGTGATTAAACGTAACAGAACTGCAAAATTTAATTTTTCATATCTTTGTCAGATTCAAAATTTTCTTGGGAATCTGTCACGAAATGTTTTTGTTGGAAAATACTTCAGCCAAAAAAAAGTTTCTCTACCATTTTCACCTAAAAACACTTGTTCATGAGATAAATAAATAATTCATCACATCTGATTTGATCTGTGACGTTTTTTCACTTAACTACTGACATTTTAGTTCCAATTTTTCATTTTCCAAAGACTCATTACGATGAAATTCTCTGGTAGGATGCATTCTTGGCAGGACAGCATTTCGCCCAACATTTTCCCGCAAGTATAGCTAGAATAAGAGAGCTGAAGAATGAAAATTTGTGCGGGAATAAGACCAAGAATAATGGAAAAGACATCATCAATCCCACGGATTTTGAGGTGACGGAGCAATCGGACGCTGCGGAGAAGGCAGCTGCTAGAATGTTCCCTTTGAATCTTATTTCAAGTCGTTTTGAACCCAGTGATCCACAAGCTTTGAAAGGTGAGATGATGCTGATACGAGTCAACAGCAAAATTCCACATTCTTTCAAATTGTTGGTCGATCAACATTTTTCTGGTGAAGAACTTCCGTTTAAAAAAAACAACAGATTTAAATTCTCTTATAAATATTTTCTTTTATTAATAATTTAGAAAAACAATAGATTTAAATTCTCTTATAAAATCAATTCTGTTGATAATTTTTGTATGAAAATTCCTGGACATAAATTTTCAGTCTTTCTCCGCTCTCTTTTTCTTGAGAAAAAAAAATTAGAAAATCAAAGGAGCAAAAATTTTACTTGTCAGTGAAAATTAGAATTTTCTAGAAGTCAAGAAATAAATTCGACATTTTCCAAACTGTTAATTTATGAGAATCTTTTTTGTCGTACAACATTCATCGAAAAAAATTAATAGATTAAAATTCTCTCATAAAATCTATTCAATTGATCAGTTTTCTGTTAAAATCCCTGGACATAAATTTTTAGAGTCTGTTTCCACTGTCGATTAATCTAAATGTCTTCCGTGGAAATATTTTCACAACAGAAAGTCTCATTTTTCTATGAAATTGCAGATGTGTGCATGCTACCAACAGATAAAGACGCTCAGACCGACTCGACAAGACGTGAACATGAGGCTCTGCAATTTATGCGTGGCATTATGGACGAATGCACGCACCTGCGGAACTTCGAAGTTCCAGTCGACACGAATTTGATAATTGCTGTCTGTGCTAAGGACGATGCTTACGTCCCACGCGATAACTGCATGAGTCTGGAGAAAATCTGGCCAGGGGCAGAGATAAGGTACATCGATGCTGGCCACATCAGTGCCTATTTGCTGCACCAAAAAGTGTTCAGGTAACATTGGATTAATTTTTATTGGAAAATTCAAACAAATTGGGTCAATTGACGAATCAAAATTTGTAATCGTGAAAGAAATCCATGAGAAATCCATGAGAATCTTCTAGAAAATTTGAGAATCATTGCGAAAATCCTCCAGGATTATTCGTTCTTCATGAAAATTATTGCAAGTTCTAGAAAATTGTAGGAAGATTCAGAGCTGTACTGAATCTTCTGGTGAATTCGGCAACCGTCTGGAAAGCTCTCCATTCTTCCAAGCTTTGATCATTCCTTCTAGCATATCCCAAACCATTCTGAAATCCCCTAAAAATTTATAAAAATTTATAAGAACTTCTCGATTGATTTGAGAGTTTGCCTACGAGACCCTTTCGTCATTGATGCCCTCTCCAGGTGCTTCGACAATATTCTAGAATTTTCTAGCATTTCTCATCTAAATGTTGACTTCAATGAAAAAAATTACCACTAAATGTTATTAATATAATTAATACTGATCCCCTGAACAAGAAATATTTTCTTGCAGATCTACGATTGCCGAAGCGTTCGATCGCTACACAAAGAAGTATTCAGTCACCAGTTGACGTCAGTTCGTCCCACTCAATAGTGTTAATTTGATAATAAAATCTAACGATTCTGCATCACCACTCAACTAACGCAAGCTTGACGATGAGGCTGACGATTACACGCTCAATATCATCCTCTGGAGTTGCTTCGACCACGTGATAAATCAATGATACTAAGAAAATAAAAGAAAATATGAAAGAAAGTATAAAATCAAAGTTTTAAAAACACGAATCATGTACAAAGATGAATGTTATAGAGATTTTACAGAGTGGAGAGTAATTTTTGTAACTGTTTTAATTGTTTTTGATGAATCTAAATGTATAGAGAAATAGTAAAATCACCATATTGTTGCATTCAGTGGAAATTGATTGATTTTTTAGCAGCAGGAAGATAAGAATTTCCCAATTGACTTCAATTTTTTTTGTCAAAATTTATTTATTCAATACCAAATTACGCTGCATTTTTAATTAATTGAATATTTAAGAAAATGTTTTCCTAAACTTCTTAGTTTTTTTCATTTTCATGGAATAATAGAACTGAAATTCACAGTTTTCATTGAAATTTCAGTGGAACTGACATAGAATTCAACATTTTCGAGCGGGAGAAAGACGAGAATTCTTAAATTTTATTGAATTTTCTGTGAAAACAGGAAGATTCAGTAGCCACTTATGTCGCATTAGCAATTAAATAAAAACTTGAGAATAAATTTACTCAAATTTTTCGGATTTCGATTTCGATTTTGCGGCATTCATGTAAAATCATCCTTAAAATATTAAAAATATATTCTCGATTCTTTCAGAAACATTTTTCGAGTTGTTTTCCACGAATGGTGCAATTTTTAATTAAAAAAATAACGAAATTAGCTGCGTAGCAGTTTAATTAAAAAAAACTAATGCGTAATTGTTATTGTACACAGTTTTTCACAAATTTTGAAAAAAATTGGAGTCCCTGGACTATTTTCAACATTTAAAGCGTCTGTGGGACAAACGAACAATAAACAATTAATTTTTTTGCACCAATTCTTCATTTTTGGACATTTATAGGAGAGAGTGGGGTAAAGTGAAACATGGGGCAAAATGAAACCGTCAAAAAACGACTGTCTGACGCAATTCAAGTAAAACCCAATTTTTTTTTTCATTTTTGGGAGTACTGATGAAAATAATTTTGCATTCTACTGAATAGAAAATTATAACAATTATTTATTATTATTATTATTATTATTATTATTATTATCATTTTATTATTCTCATCAGTACTCCCAAGAATAACAAAAAAATTTTAAAAAAAATGTAATGAAAGAATTTTTTTTCACTTGAATTGCGTTAAACGCTTGTTTTTTTTACTTTCATTTTGCTCCATTCTCCCCTAATCGATCTTCAATGTATAAAAAATCGCGTCCTACTAGCCCGCACGACTTTTGCAACTTTTTGCTGTACTTTTGGATATTTTCAGTCTTATAATTTTTCAACTAAATTGCACGGAAAAAATTCATACCCAGTCAGTATTATCTAAATTAAATTTCGCAAAAGATTGATATTTTTTCAAACATTTCCCTCTTATAAATAAATAATAAAACTTGTTTGCAAAGCGGTGGATTATTTTTTATAAGGTGTCAAAAAAATTCTTCATTTTTTCACATCTAATGAAAAAAAATTCAGATTTTAATCTTTGATTACAATGAAAATGTTGATTTTCACATGAGACACTGGGTTAAATCCTGATTTTAAACATTTCCTCTTTGAAAAACCAAAACGATAATTAAATTGAGAAAAAAATTAGAATTCCGAATCTAATCGAGTTTTCTGCAATTTTTTGCAGTTTTCAATAATCTTTGAATTTAGCGTAGGGGAGGATGGGGTAAAATGAACACTTCAGACTTTTTTAAAATTATTCATAACTCAGAAACAAATTTATCAATCGAACTCAGTTTAGGCTCGTCACAAAGAGAAAGAGTTGATCTTTGTATTGAAAAAAAAATTATTAAATTTTATCAACATTTCAACCCCTCATTAACATTATTAAAAACCTCACAAGTGTCCGTTTTACCCCAACCTCCCCTAAGTGTAGAGCTACTTTAAGGGCTAACAGAACGCCCTTAATCCTCCAAATTTTTACCAAATTTCCTGCCGAGAGTTATCGATATTCTTACAAATTAGCGCATTAATCTTCAAGAGGCGATGGCGAAGACCAATGCGCTTTGCATCCCAAAACCATTAATAACTTCGCGCCGGAAATTCATTAAAAAGTGAAACGGCCTTCTGTTACCCTTAAGGGTGCCAAGTGAATTTGAAAAAAGATTCAAAAAAATTTTTTTCTTCCCCTCCATCATTGGAGAAATATGTATTCATCCATCCGATGAAATTTCAAACCCGCAACCGGAACTAGACATCGAGAAAATAAATGCAAAAAATCCTCTATTTCGCGTGACGAACCTCGAGAAAGCATGGGATCAAATGGGTCCGGCGGGTTGAAATATCTCTCTTATTCACCCCGGTACCCCATTGTTTTTTGTCGCCATCACATTGAACACATCATTCCCCACATCTTCAAATTTTTTCAAATTTTTCTTGAGTTCCTAGTGGGTTGAACCGTTCAATTTAATCAAAACTCCATAAGAGGCCGTGTATAATCCTGATTTTGTTTATTTAATTTCTCGATATCCATAAGTTCTAAAATTATAAAATTGTCACCGACGTTCACCATCTGTCTAATGTTATCAATTAAAAAAATCATAACTTTGTTGGTGAATGTCAATTTTCAAGGTCGTCGCCAAATTCACTTGGCACCCTTAAAAAATCCCCAAAAATCTTCAAATTTCCCTCCACCCAGCAATCGCGCCCTCTCCCGTCGCCCGCGCGAACCCCCGCAACCGTGCGCACGACTCCATCCGGTGTACCGGAAACCCGGCGTTCGGCTCGCGCAAGTATCATCATTTCGGCCACATGTGTCTGCGCTACTCTCGCTCCCCGGAAAAAAAAATCCCAAAACTGCGTGCACCCCGCGATGAACCCCGTTTACGTAACCCCGTTGCCAAGTGAGATCCCCCAGTCCCCGAAAATCCGCGAGTGACTCCCCAAAGCCGTCGTCTCGCCAATCGAACTAATCGAACAGTGTAAGCCCCCGACCAGTGCCTATCGAAAAAAAAAAACGTGCCTCGTGTTCCCGCAAAACCGAACACTCCCCGATGTACCAGAGCCCGGACAATGCCGCCAAAGCCCCACAAGTGACACTAACCAATCTCGTCGAAGGGTGAGTCCACCAAACAATCTAAAGCCTGAGCGAAAAAAATATATCAAAACGCCGAGTCAGCACGTTGTGCTAGCCTCGTGCCCCCCCAAGTCCCGACCATCGCCGCAACTTCCCCGCAGCCCCAGCAAAATCGCAGACAAATCCCCCGAAGCCCCCCGACAGCAACAATAACCCAACAATCAGCCCCCAATAACGAGAATTATCCAATTATTCACCCCGCAAAGGGGGGGCGGATATTTATTAGCGGTGTGCGCACGCGGTCTGCTGCGTGGTCCCTCTCCCCCTGGAGCCATTGCTCCCAGTACCAGACAATCACCACGAGGAGTCGCATCCAGCGACCCAGGGAGGTCGCACTTACTCTTTATTTTCCGTTTTTTTCGTTAAATTGAGGAGCCCAATCACCCAAAAGCCCCGACTCATCCCCAATAAAAATAAAACAACCAACTCGATCAGTTGGTGGACAGCAAGCGACTGAACCCCAGTCAGTGAAAGCTCCGGAGCCCGCAGGACCATGCGTTCGAAGCGGCCGAACTCTCCGCAATAATCTCGCTGTAAAAAATGTTGTGAAATGATCGAGAAACTCTCGCGATAATTCTGATGATCATCGTGGAGGGCTCGGGGCGGACGTGTCGGTGTTCGTGAGTGGTTCGAACATAGGGCCGAAATCGCCGTGAAAAAAGCTGAAGAAAGTCGAGAAAAAAAATCGGGAGTTGCCATAAGCCGACGGGTTTAACCCAACTTATTCCCCCCGCAACCTCGTGTTACTTCATTTTCTCCTGAAAAGTGGCAATATGGCGGCTAAAGTGGTAACGAGCAATCAGGGAGGTAGCGAGGGCCACGAGTGCCCCGGTGTGTCGTACGCGAGCGTATTAAATCCAAAGAGTGCGAGTGATTCACAGCAGCGGACGATTAAGGACAATAACAAGGAGAATATTGGGCAGGTGAGCGGCACGCCGCCGGCCAATCGAGAGCGTAAGGAGACGGCGCGGGTAAAGTATCCGAAAAATTCGCGTCGGTACAACGCGTTCACGAAAAACGACAGGAGATCGCACGTTTATTCGTCACCGAGAGCTAGTCCAGGGGATGGAGATGGGATTAACGAGCTGAGGGATTTGTCCAAGGGGGGGAGTGAGCAGGAGAGACTCAATGGGGATGTGGGGAGTGATGGGGAATTTCAGACTGTGGCTCCCAAGTCCGCCAGGAGGAAGGAGAAGCTCCAGGAGAAGAGCAGGGAGCACAGGTCGCACAGGGAACGCCACAGGCATCACGAGAGGCATCACAATGCACGTGGCAAGAGCGATGGCAGCAGGGAGAGGGCCCCACACAGAGATCGACACTCTGGGGAGCACTCGTCGCCCAAGGAGCAGAGGGACGAGGAGGAGGCGGAGGACGCACCTCCCGTTAAGTATGTGGAGGCACCTCTGCCGGTCGTCAATCCGTGGAATAAGAGTGCTGGACTCGCGGCGAACAGCACCGCTGCGGCTGGGGCTGTGGAGAGGGTCAGCGAGAAGGAGAAACGGGTGCTGCAGCCGCAGCAGCAGCAGGGGAAGGCTCTTGGTAAGTTCAGATCAGGATTTTTTGAAGTCAGGGGGAACTGCCCGGTTGATGGACGCTTCGCTTTTAGGGGCGGGTGGGGTAAAATGGACACTTGAGACTTTTTTAAAAGTAGATCACGCGCGCTTGTCTTTTTGTTGTGAAAATGAAGGCATTTTCTAGACTTTATATACTTATAGATGTTTTATAAATATTGATAATGACGCGAAGAGAATTAGGAGAATGAAGAGAATGAAGAGGGAAACATCAATGAATAATTTTTAATTTTCGGTTAATTCTTTTTTTTTACTTTTTAAAATAATCTGATTAAAATCTGTAATTGTTGAAACATGAGGGGAGGGTTATGAATTAATTTCCCAGAAAAGTGAAAAAAATTTCTTGAATTCTTCGGATAATTCCAGTTTTCCTGATAACCGTAGCTCTTCAAAGATTTTTCTCGAATTATTTGGGAAACCGAAGAATTTTCATGAATTTTGTAGAGTTTAGAATTTATGTATGAAAATCTGAGAAGCAAGTATTGATCATTTGTGCGTATGATAAATATGAAAAAATTAAAATTTGGGAAGTGAAGAATAATTTGTGTTAAAAAAATTTAGAAATACTGTTTTTTTCTCATGATCAACAATTAGGCAATTTAGATATGTTTTTTGATGTAAAGATAAACTTCACACATGAAAAAATGAAAAATATGACGCAGAAAAAATTTTTGTCATTTGAAGAATTTGAAAATACCGGGGATTTTTTTCACCGACTACTTCGCGTGACTCATTGACCAATCAAAATTGATAGCGGTCAGGCAGTTTCGAGATATTTCGATATAAAACAAATTCACGTTTCTTTCATCTTTAGTAAATAGGAAAATAGGATTATTCATAACTCAAGAAGAAATTTATTAATTGAGCTCAGTTTAGGCGCGTCACAAAGAGAAAGAATTGTTCTTTGTATTGAAAAAAAAATTATTAAATTTTATCAACATTTCAACCCCTCATTAACATATTTAAAAAAGTCAAAAGTGTCCGTTTTACCCCAATCTCCCCTAGTAATTGAAAAAAAATGATCGATAAAAAAATCGCCATTCAGGGGTTAAAAATCACAACGGTGAGTGAACATTCAGAGCAACAATTCGCATTTCAACATTTTTTTGCGTAATTTCCTATCCAAAAGTAGCCCGTCCATCTATAGGGCAGTGTTCATCTACTGGGTGGCTTACCCCATTTGGTTATTTAGGTTTTTTTGGTGTTTGAGCTGGATTAGTTCTCCGATGGCGGCTTGGGTTAATGGATGTAGTAATGTATTTGGTGCATTTTTATTCGGGGCGAAACCTGTTATGTATTTTCATTTGGTACGATTGTGAAAATTAAGGATATCCAAATACTTTGGCTACTTTTTCTCCAGTGAAAAGCTTTTCTACTTTTGTAGTTGAGCCTCGCAGCTTTCTTTTGAGCCCCATTTGACCCTAAGTTTCCGGACATTTTACAAAGATTTTATTATTTAAACTTTGCAGGTCTGAATTTGAATCTTGATATTGAACTGTTAGAAGACATTGTAAAAATCTGAAGAAATTTTAGAAAGTTTACTGTTGGAGGAAGATTGATGAAATAATTAAAAAATTGCTATTTTTGAAAATTATGAGCCTTTTCTATAAATAATTTATAAACAATCAATTTACTACCATAAAAATCATTTGTTCGGAATCGCAGCAAATTTATTCATATTCAGAATTTTACCATAAATCGATTTCATGCCTAAAAAAAGGTTTATTTATTTATAAACAACGAATGTGTAAAAAATAATAATTTTTTGCAAAATGTAATTTGAATGACACTGAATATTCATGATTTTTTTCAAAATTTTCTCACGCAAATTAATTGACAAATTTGACGATTGAAAATAGGTGAATCTATAGTACAGTCTATATCAAATTGTAAAAGACACTCGGATGCAATTAATTTTGGGATTTTAACATTGCTGAAAATCGCAATAATGGCCTGGGAGAAATTGTAGAATTATTTGAAGTCAGGGAATCCTTATTTGATGATTACGATTTTCCGTTTCATATTCCCAAATTATAATTCTCCCTTTTTTCGTTCTGCATGTTCGATTCACATTGTTCAAGATATTTCCTAATTACAAATTATTTCTCTGTGTTTATATTCCGTTGAATCTGCCAATTTCTCTGGTGCACTTTCTATTTTTTTACACAAAACGATTAACAATGAATTTGACGAGTCGGGTAAAGCAGACACTTTCGATTATTCTTAAAATGTTGACAATTTTATTGTTTTGTTAATTAAATGAGATAATTTTTTTCCCTTCCAAAGCATTCTTGCCCTTTGGGGAGGCCTCAGCCTCGACTAAGATTGATTGATAAATTCAGTCGTGAAGCGGTAAACCGAGTTAAGTCGATTCTGACTATTCGCCAGTTTTTGCTGAATATCTCGGAATCTAAGAGAGATAGCAAAATTTTTCTCATTACTTTTTTTATAACGCTCTATTGGCTCTACAAAAAAGGTAATGACAAAAATCTTTCTATCTCTTTTAGATTCCGAGATATTCGTCAAAAACTAGCCAATAGTAAAAATCGACTTAACCCGGTTCACCGCTTCGCTACTGAATTTGTGTCTGAGTTATTAACATTGATGAAAAACGCCAGAAGTACTTTCTATTTATTTTACACAAAACGATTAACAATGAATTTGACGAGTCGGGAATAAATGAGATAATTTTTTTCCCTTCCAAAGCATTCCCCCCTTTGGGAGGCCTCAGCCTCACCCCCGACTGAGATCGATTGATAAATTTGTTTCTGAGTTATCAACATTGAGGAAAAACACCAGAAGTGCCCATTTTGCCCCGCCCTCATGGCAAAAAGTATTTGCAATGGTTAGAGTGGATCGTAGCTAAGTTGATCCATTTCCTTATATTGATAGTGATTCGTGAAATTATCTCAGCTAATTAATATCAGTTCGTTCTCCAAGCACAATATTGTTATCATGCATTTACCATTATTGTTCAATTTATGTCACCAAGTATTTCATTTTTCTGTCGACTCACGTAATTCCTTATCTTCATGTGAGTTTCTTGTTTTTTCAGTGGATTTCTAGTTTTCCTTTATTATTTTATTTACTTCACGGATAATCACAGGGACTTTAGCGACGGGTTATATCTTACGTAACCCGGGCCTCTTAGGCTCGTTATCGAGAATTCATTCGCATTGATTTTGAGATTGTTAATTGATTGGAACTTTCAGGTGGGGAGTGGGTTTGGACGTGAATATCTCGGAGCCTAGAGGAGCTAGCGAAATTTTTATAAGGACATTTTTTGGGGAGCGAAGAACGAGCTGCAAAAGATGTCCTAACGGAAATTTCGATATCTTTTTTAGATTTCGAGATATTCAACAAATAATCAAGATTTCATCGTGCACTGAGAGAAAAAATTTGCTCTGGCGAACAACGAAATGTTCCACTTGAGAATATTTGAGGCAGGGGAACAGATTTACTTGAGGGGAACTAACCAACTTGATAGAAGGAAATTTAATATCTTTCACAGAAATTAAATTCTTGTGATCATCAGAAATATCCCTAGAAGAATTCGAACTGTTGGCAGGAAAAAATATAATCTATTGCACGACAATCATTTGATCTGAGAGAACTCCATGGATTTATACCATGGAAAGAATACATTGACGAGGAAAGAATATTTTTTTCCCAAAACATTGTCCCCTCGAAATTATTTAGTTTTGCCAATAACACAGTTATCGGCAAGAAAATTGTAATTTTCTCTTGAAATTATCATTTGTTCCGTGGAAATTATAAGTGTTTATTGGCCAAAGATATATACTACTCAGTAACATTCACTTGATAAAACCGGAGCCTCATATAATTCTCTGTAGAACGAATGTGTTTACCCGAGAGACATAAATGTCTCACGAGAGCAATTACACTGAGAAAAAAAGTTATTTGTGAGAAATAAATTTTCTTAGCACAAGTAAGGATTCAACTGTCCCATACAAAACCTCCATTTGATTACTTGTGTCAAGAAAATTTTCTGTTTTTCTTGGGAGAAGTAAATTTTTCTCTCAGTGTACTACTACAAAAATTATCATGTTTTGGCAGAAACTTTCTTTTTTGTCCTCAAGTAAATTGATTTTTTTTTATTATTCAGCACAAAACCTGACGGTTTACACAGCCATAGAAAATAGAAAATATATGCTTATATAGGCATTACATTGAGTTAATAAGTAAATTGATTCAACACGACAAAAGTTCTCTTCAGGGGAACCAAATTTTTCGGCAGAGCTAATTTTTCTCTCGGTGTGCCCCAAAAAATTTCCTATCTTTTAAATTAAATTAACCATTTTATTCTTGATAATTTACATTTTTTTCAATCGCGAAAAAGCTAAAAATTGTCATATCTTTCAGATTTCGAGAAACGTAAAAAAAATTCTAATCTACAATTGATTCATCCTTTTATAGTTTCATAAATTGAAGATTCCACAGATATCTGTCAATATAAACAAAAGTATCTTTTACTTCTTCATTATAAGAAAGACCCAATGTCTCACGAGAGCAATTACTACTACGAAAATTATGTTTTGGTGGAAACTTTCTTTTTTGTCCACAAGTAAATTGATTCAACACGACAAAAGTTCTCTTCAGGGGAACCAAATTTTTCGGCAGAGCTAATTTTTCTCTCGGTGTGCCCCAAAAAATTTCCTATCTTTTAAATTAAATTAACCATTTTATTCTTGATAATTTACATTTTTTTCAATCGCGAAAAAGCTAAAAATTGTCATATCTTTCAGATTTCGAGAAACGTAAAAAAAATTCCAATCTACAATTGCTTCATCCNCTCATATAATTCTCTGTAGAACGAATGTGTTTACCCGAGAGACATAAATGTCTCACGAGAGCAATTACACTGAGAAAAAAAGTTATTTGTGAGAAATAAATTTTCTTAGCACAAGTAAGGATTCAACTGTCCCATACAAAACCTCCATTTGATTACTTGTGTCAAGAAAATTTTCTGTTTTTCTTGGGAGAAGTAAATTTTTCTCTCAGTGTACTACTACAAAAATTATCATGTTTTGGCAGAAACTTTCTTTTTTGTCCTCAAGTAAATTGATTTTTTTTTATTATTCAGCACAAAACCTGACGGTTTACACAGCCATAGAAAATAGAAAATATATGCTTATATAGGCATTACATTGAGTTAATAAGTAAATTGATTCAACACGACAAAAGTTCTCTTCAGGGGAACCAAATTTTTCGGCAGAGCTAATTTTTCTCTCGGTGTGCCCCAAAAAATTTCCTATCTTTTAAATTAAATTAACCATTTTATTCTTGATAATTTACATTTTTTTCAATCGCGAAAAAGCTAAAAATTGTCATATCTTTCAGATTTCGAGAAACGTAAAAAAAATTCTAATCTACAATTGATTCATCCTTTTATAGCTTCATAAATTGAAGATTCCACAGATATCTGTCAATATAAACAAAAGTATCTTTTACTTCTTCATTATAAGAAAGACCCAATGTCTCACGAGAGCAATTACTACTACGAAAATTATGTTTTGGTGGAAACTTTCTTTTTTGTCCACAAGTAAATTGATTCAACACGACAAAAGTTCTCTTCAGGGGAACCAAATTTTTCGGCAGAGCTAATTTTTCTCTCGGTGTGCCCCAAAAAATTTCCTATCTTTTAAATTAAATTAACCATTTTATTCTTGATAATTTACATTTTTTTTCAATCGCGAAAAAGCTAAAAATTGTCATATCTTTCAGATTTCGAGAAACGTAAAAAAAATTCTAATCTACAATTGATTCATCCTTTTATAGCTTCATAAATTGAAGATTCCACAGATATCTGTCAATATAAACAAAAGTATCTTTTACTTCTTCATTATAAGAAAGACCCAATGTCTCACGAGAGCAATTACTACTACGAAAATTATTTTTGGTGGAAACTTTCTTTTTTGTCCACAAGTAAATTGATTCAACACGACAAAAGTTCTCTTCAGGGGAACCAAATTTTTCGGCAGAGCTAATTTTTCTCTCGGTGTGCCCCAAAAAATTTCCTATCTTTTAAATTAAATTAACCATTTTATTCTTGATAATTTACATTTTTTTCAATCGCGAAAAAGCTAAAAATTGTCATATCTTTCAGATTTCGAGAAACGTAAAAAAAATTCCAATCTACAATTGCTTCATCCTTTTATAGCTTCATAAATTGAAGATTCCACAGATATCTGTCAATATAAATAAAAGTATCTTTTACTTCTTCATAATAAAAAAGAGCCAATCTCATTTCCTCGTACACGACTAGCGATTTTAGTTCGTCGATTCGTCTCGTGGTGCCGCTCACAAATGCCTCGTGTACCCGCTGTACTCTTACGTGGATCTTTCCTCGTTCCATTCCATCTTCTCATTTTTTAATTTTATCATAATTCTCGTTCTCTCCCCTTCGAGAATCGGCGTCTGTCGATAGTCTCTTTTAATTGGATTGCGGCTACATGACGCCACCCGTGCCGTTGAAAACTCACCCCGGAAGCCGATGGGTTATCATGTCTGAGCACGTGGTTTCTGAATCTAGATGTTTTGAGTTAAAAAAATATCGAAATATCTCTGAATTTTTCGCATTCCTTTCACAATTCAATAGTGAACCCGAAAAACGGTGCAAGTTTTTCAAGAATATCTCCGAATCTAAGGGAGATAGCGAAATTTTCGTAATGACATTTTTTGTAGCTCTTAATCAGCTCTACAAAAAAGGTCTCAAAAAAAATTTTGCTATCCCCGTTAGATTCCGAGATATTCACTGAAAACTGGGCAATAGTCAAAATCGACTTGAACCGTTTTACCGTTTCGCTTCGAAATTTTTCAGAAATCGTTGGAATAATCGTAATTCAGTGAGTAATTATTTAATACAGGGTAAACATATTCCTTGTTCGACTATCATTAATCGTATCATCAACCTTTCATTATATTACGAAATAGACCAGAAACCACGTGGCGCCAAATTTATGGTAATTCATATACGTGGAACGTGATTGTACACCAGTGGCTCCTCTCAACTGTACCGTATGAAATATTACTTTCCTTTATGGAGATAAGAAGCGATTAGAACAGAACTCTTGATCACGTGAATTCGAATACAGCAGTAGCTCCAACACGGATAATGCTGTAAAAATTACTCTACACTGGTTTCTTTTTGTCGATAAGATAAATTCAATATGCAAACAAACTGGATTCAGTGAAATGAGATAAGTCTATTTCTCAGACTAGGTTTTGCTGGGATTGAGGCACCGTCAGTGGCCCATTTAATGCCCTGTCCCGGTTTCTGACACCGTCGGCTGTTTTTTAATGGATTGAATTCAACGTTTTCCGAGGAAGCGGAGGTTTTCCATTTTTCAATGGGAATTTTTAGCACAAAAAAATGTTAATCTTTTCTCGTTTTAACTCGTTTTAACTAATTTTTGAATGAAATTGTGATTCTTTAATTGCATTTCCGGACATTCCAGTGAAAATTGAAAAAACAATTTGTTCATTCGTCTCCTGCCTCTTGAGAGCGTGTGACGCCTCGTGTCCTCATCTTCTATTTCCATCTCGTCGGTGGTATAACGATCTCCTCCCTCACCTTTCTTCACGCATACCGGGATCACTGCGTTCGTCAACTGAACACATTTGTCACCAAGAGGTGTATATTTTTATTTCAGTGGAAAAGAGGCAACTTGCATGAATTTTTAACAATTTTTCAATCTCAAATTTCGGCCTTAACGCCCGGGTGTACTATTCGTAATCCAAAATTGTCAATAGGGAACATACGTATTTTTTAATATTTTTTTTCTTAATCTAGAAATTGTAACAATTTCCGCAATAATTTTTTGAACCGTCCAATTCGCATTTTTCAATGAGAAATCATTGATTGAAAAGCGCACTTTTTGGGCGCCTTAAGTGGGCTGTGACGTCACAGCACTAGAAATATCTCGAAACTGCCTGACCGCTAATCCTTAATTCTGATTGGTCAATATGTGACACGAAGTTATTCACAAAAAAAAACACGCGGCATTTTCAAATTCTTCAGTGGTAAATTTTTTTTTCACGTCATATATATATAGTATATATATTTCACATGTATATATCACCGGTGAAATTAATAAATTCTGTCCTTTTATGGAGACCGATTATTAAAAAAAATGAAGATAATTATTGGAAAATGAAAAATTCTTTATAGATTCTTTCACTCTACTTCGCTATTCACTTCAATCATTAGTCGAATTCTCTTCGATTCATTATCAATATTTATAAGGTATTCATGAGAAAATGAAATTTAATGAATTCCATTTCTTCATTTCAACAAATGAATAGATCAGCGCGCGCATAGATCTTGTAGGATAAACGTGAAGAGCGTACGAACTGCGAATTATTGAAGTCGACCACTATTTTTTGAACAAATCCACCATTTGTTTTTTTTTTCATACGATTTTTTGTCCACCGCACATCCGCAATGCGGAACACGCTTGGGGTGGCAGCGGTCGATTCATCTCGTTTGGCACGTGGCATCTCCCAAGAAGGAGAAGTACCTGGGATGCCGGCAGCTGGCCCTTACCGTTAGATATTTTCGATACAACGGAGTTTAGCTGGCGAAACTTGAAAAAGAGTAAGGGATACCCTGTTGTTGTTAGGCGCCCCGAGGTCACCAGGAGCAGCTGCCGCTACTTGCCTCCACTCACGTACCTTTTCACGTTTACAAACCGCCTTCTAGATTCGGCATTCGCTCATTCCGAATCCATTTGTTCAGCGCGATACCTCGGGGTACTTATTACTACGAATTTTTAGTTTATTTTAGTGATAGGGGGAATTGGAAACAGTAATCGGTGTAGTCGTAAATTTTAATTAACATTGAATAACTAATTCGTTATTGTTATTCAATCATAACAGAGTTGACAATAATAATTGTTACGTTAATCATTAATTGGAGGACCTGATTAACGATTGTTTTGGCATATTATTATTTTACTTATGCAATTGTGGGGAGTTAATTAGGATTTTCAGGTGGTAATTGATGAATTCCGCGAATTATAAAAATAATATGATTGATAGTGATTGATATTGATTGGAAATTCTGTCGTGTGAGGGACATTTTCGAATTTAGTCCGGAAATTTTTAATTTATGTGAAGTGAATATATGGATTATTGGTTGTTCTGTGCAACTGGGATAATCATCCCAGGAATGAGACATGATGAAAATTACGAATTACTAAGAATTTTTAGTTTATTTCAGTGATAGGGTAAATTGTAACAGTGATCGGTGTAGTCGTAAATTTTAATTAACATTGAATAACTAATTCGTTATTGTTATTCAATCATAACAGAGTTGACAATAATAATTGTTACGTTAATCATTAATTGGAGGACCTGATTAACGATTGTTTTGGCATATTATTATTTTACTTATGCAATTGTGGGGAGTTAATTAGGATTTTCAGGTGGTAATTGATGAATTCCGCGAATTATAAAAATAATATGATTGATAGTGATTGAAATTGATTGGAAATTCTGTCGTGTGAGGGACATTTTCGAATTTAGTCCGGAAATTTTTAATTTATGTGAAGTGAATATATGGATTATTGGTTGTTCTGTGCAACTGGGATGATTGGAATGAGACATGATGAAAATTACGAATTACTAAGAATTTTTAGTTTATTTTAGTGATAGGGTAAATTGTAACAGTGATCGGTGTAGTCGTAAATTTTAATTAACATTGAATAACTAATTCGTTATTGTTATTCAATCATAACAGAGTTGACAATAATAATTGTTACGTTAATCATTAATTGGAGGACCTGATTAACGATTGTTTTGGCATATTATTATTTTACTTATGCAATTGTGGGGAGTTAATTAGGATTTTCAGGTGGTAATTGATGAATTCCGCGAATTATAAAAATAATATGATTGATAGTGATTGAAATTGATTGGCAATTCTGTCGTGTGAGGGACATTTTCGAATTTAGTCCGGAAATTTTTAATTTATGTGAAGTGAATATATGGATTATTGGTTGTTCTGTGCAACTGGGATGATTGGAATGAGACATGATGAAAATTACGAATTACTAAGAATTTTTAGTTTATTTCAGTGATAGGGTAAATTGTAACAGTGATCGGTGTAGTCGTAAATTTTAATTAACATTGAATAACTAATTCGTTATTGTTATTCAATCATAACAGAGTTGACAATAATAATTGTTACGTTAATCATTAATTGGAGGACCTGATTAACGATTGTTTTGGCATATTATTATTTTACTTATGCAATTGTGGGGAGTTAATTAGGATTTTCAGGTGGTAATTGATGAATTCCGCGAATTATAAAAATAATATGATTGATAGTGATTGAAGTTGATTGAAAATTCTGTCGTGTGAGGGACATTTTCGAATTTAGTCCGGAAATTTTTAATTTATGTGCAGTGAATATATGAATTATTAGTTCTGTGCAACTGCGGTGATTGGAATGAAACAGGATGAAAATTGATGGGCACGAAGTTTGCGGATTAAAACGTGAGTTTTTTTGGTTTGAAAATGTGGTTGAAGCACACATTTTTTGTTGTTTGGTATTTGGGATGAATATGAAGTGAAATTCCATTCAATTTAATATTCAATAATTTCATTTTGATGTTTTTTTTATTTAATGAATGTCTAGAGAGCTTTTCGTAGGTGAGAAAATTCATAACAAAAAATGTTTTCTAACATTTTGCCTGAAATCCAGTCATCATTAAGACATTTCAATTGACAGAATGAAGTAAACATTTTTGTTGATTATTCATTCTTAATAATTATTCTTAATTTTGAAAAACCAACATTTAAAGATTTTTTCAAGAAAGCAAAATGACTCTTCATGTTTTGATTGTGAAAAATCGTCTAATGACTCCTACAAATTTATTTCCTAAAGTAAAAAAAAAATAAGAACTCCATTCGGGTGATTTATCACCTTCTGTTGAGATATTACCTAATTTAGCAAGCAAAATTTTTCTTTTCAGTACAGAAGAGGTGAACTACAATAAATAATATCCAAAGTGTTATCTTTTAATTCATCTTGGACATGAATGATTTGAGCAGAAAATGTTGAATAGAGACTTTGTCTACAGCTAAAAAAATCAGTAGTGAAGTGGTCAAACGGTTCAAGTCGATTTTGACTATTCGTGAGTTCTCAATGAATATCTCACAATCTAAGGCAGATAGCAAAATTTTTGTTATGACCTTTTCGGTAGAGCACACTGAGAGCTTAAAAAAAGATATTCACGAAAATTTCGCTATCTCCCTTAGATTTGGAGATATTCCTCAAAAAGTCAGTTAAGAGCTAAGTCGACTTAAACCGTTTGACCCCTTCGCTGCTAAAATATTTAACAAAACCTCTCTTGAAATTTTCTCCTAAAATTGCTCATCACCACGATCATTTAATGCTGAAAAAGATGTGAATAATTTATTTATTTTGTTCTGTCACGTCATGTTTCACCAATTCTTTCCTCATTTGTTGAATATCTCATTTCTTAAATTTGAAAAAAACATTTCAAGAATTTTTTATTTTAAAAAATGACTCATCTTGTTTTCTTTGTGAAAAATCGTCTAATGACTCTTAAAAATTAAATTCCTGAACTAAAAACACATTAAAAAGAACTTAATTCGAGTAAATTATCACCTTTTGCTGAACAAGCCCCCAAATTAATTATCTCCGATCTTGCATAGCTACGAAATTGTTCTTTTGGTTCACTTCGCATTAAAAAAAGAGGGGAACATTTACACGAGACAAGAGTAGTCGGCGTGGCACTCTTGGCAGTGCATTCCGAGTAAAGGTTAAAATAAAATTGTCGTCATCTGCCTGAGAAGCGAGAGGCGCGTTCAGCTTCAGGCTGAAATAACATAGTAAATACGTGATACAAGATCGAAGTGTTTGACTAATCCCCATTTTCATTCTAAACCCCCATTCCGAGTGACTAGTTTTTAGGCGAGAGTTGTGAACCGCAGGTGCATTCAAGAAGAAAAATAAAGGACAAGATGAAGAGCATTGGAATGAAAGCAGTTTGAGGAAAGAACAAAGTGCGTTTGATTAAAGTCAATAAGTTATAACTTCGAAGTGGATAGTGTTACATTCGTCCATCGTGACTGAAACACTAGGTGATCCACTGAATCGCCTGTTGTGTAAATTACGTAATGCTGGTTCAGTGCCACGCGAGGAAAAGCACGAAAACGTTTGCATAGTATTTCGTTCGGAACGAGGTAAAATAAAATAACGGTTTTCACGTTTTTGTTGATTGTGAGTTTTATGGATTTTTTATAAATTCACATTCCTGAATTTTACATATCCAAGCGCGCACAATAAATGGGGCATTTACAATTTTGAGTCGTAGAGTGGGGAATGAGATTGCGGGAATTTTATTTCCGTGACTTCTGTGAAGTTTTTTTTTATTTAAGCTTGCTGAAACCTTCACGTTTATAAAACTACAAAAGTAAATATAAATATATACATGTAAACATATGTGAATATCAAGTATGTTTGACGTTTTACAGAAAGTCTGTGAAGTTTTAATAAAAAAAATATTACGTTTTTCAAATAATGAAGGGACTCCATCGTGTAGATTATTCTGTCAAGAATGTCTCTTGATTCTGTCTGCTAAAACCCCTTGTCTCCAAAGAAAATGGACGTTTACATAAAGTTACTCCTCATGCATATCGAATTAATATAATCGCATTAATTAATATCATCAAATTGTTATCGTTAAAAATAATTAACATTCAACATTTTTAATCAACATTGGCATAGCATAAATTATATGTTCCCCTGAAGAGATCTTTGGACGTGTTGAATGAATTTACTTGTGGACAAAAAAGAAACTTTCCACCAAAACATGATAATTTTCGTAGTAGTAATTGCTCTCGTGAGATATTTATATGTCTCGGGTAAACACATTGGTTCTACGGAGAATTATGAGGCTCCGGTTTTATCAAGTGAATGATGTTGAGTAGTGCATATCTTTGTCCAATAAACACTCATAATTTCCACGGAACAAATGATAATTTCAAGAGGACACTACAATTTTCTTGCCGAACACTGTGTTATTGGCAAAACTAAATAATTTCGAGGGGACAATTTTTTTGGGAAAAAAATATTCTTTCCTCGTCAATGTATTCTTTCTAAGGAATAAACCTATGGAGTTCTCTCAGATCAAATGATTGTCGTACAATAGATTATATTTTTTCCTGCCAACAGTTCAAATTCTTCTAGGGATATTTCTGATGATCATGACAAGAATTTAATTTTTGTGAAAGATATTGAATTTTCTTCTATCAAGTTGGGGAATTTCCCTCAAGTAAATCTGTTCCACTCCATCAAACATTCTCACGTGGAACACATAGTTTTTCGGCGGAGCTAATTTTTCCTCTCAGTGCAGGATTCATAATTCACGCGACTAAAATTGATTAAAAACCCATTGAAATTGCACTTCCCCTCAATGCAACAGGTTCTGCACACGCATGCAATCGGCATCACAAACTTCTAAGAATATTAATTACTCCATAACCGAAACTGACAGCTGTAAAATTGCCTTATCCGAAGGCCGAATATTGTTATCGTACCGAATGTAAATTGGATTGCGTTCGTCGGATGATGTATCGAAAGTTGAAAAATCGACTTGCAGTGGATTTGAAAGTCACCCGAAACCTCGTGGTTTTGGAATTCAATCCCTTCGATTACCCGCGCGGAGGGAAATATTCAATAAAAATTACGTATCTTTTCCGTAATTTCGAAGCGAAATGTGGCTGTGGGAAATTTTACGGAACTGTCACGGAATTTTTCCAGAGCGTTTCGTAATTTTTTTCTGAATCTCATGTGAAAAATTACGATTAGTCCACACGCAATACCCCCTTCCCGTGTGCACTTCTAGTGCGGTAAGGTTTTGAGGTGTTTTCTTATGTCTTCGGGTATGAGAAATCCGAATCCGGTGGTATTTTTTATGTAAGTGCGTGCAATTAATAGTTATAAACAAATTAAGTGGTTTTTTTTATGGGAAACATTGGCAAATAGAAGAAAATGTGCATGACAAAAGTTGTTCCTTTTTGTGTAATAAATAATTATCATTTTTTTTAAATCAAAATCCATCAATCCGTTGCTGAAATATGGTCCACCAGGTAGGCGCGGGAGGATGCGCGACGCGCGAAGATGGGTGGGACGCTCGACGTCCTCTGAATGCTCATCAATCCGTCATTTTTCTCAGATAAAACGACCTCTACTCATGTATTGGTACATAGAAAGGAAAACAAAAACACACAAAACACTAATACTCCAAGTATGAGAGATATTTATTTGGATTATTTCTGCGAAATTTCAATTCCAAGAAAATTCGGAGGGGACAGCTGCAAAAATATTCTTGTTTCTTCTTGTTTTAGTCAACTGACGTTTAGAAAATACTCCGATAAATCAGTCTTCCTCCGATCCTCGTAAGAGAATGTTCGTCACATTTAAATACGTGATTTTTTTCAGAGTCTCTTCGGGCCGGAGTATTGAATTAACTAATTAACTATTGAGTTCTATCAGTCGGTGACAGGAAATTTATAATCATAAGTTATTGACGAGAAATAAATTCTGGATGACATTCATTCTTTGTGCAGTATTCACTTTAAATTCATGGTGTGAGTGTATTAAAAATGTCAGGTGGGCGTTCGTTTGTCATGTTTAGAGGCTCTAGCACGTCATTTCTCGACCCGCTCTTTCGTTTGAGCCCAAAAAAACATTCATATCTTGTCTGACATCGCTGCTACAAACTCGGGTCTACAACTCGGGCTTTCAATTGAAAACCCGAGTTGAAGACCCGAGTTTGTAGCAAAGATGTCAGACAAGATATGAATGTTTTTTTGGGCTCAAACGAAAGAGCGGGTCGAGAAATGGCGTGCTAGGACCTCTAAAGATGGTTTTGAACCAGGGGAGACTCCTAGACCCCAATGTTCTATACATACTCCTAGACCCCATTGTCCTCCTAGACAATGATGTCACAACTCTGCTTTTCAATTGAAAACAGATATCATCTTTAGAGACATTTGTCATGTTTAGAGGCTCTAGCACGTCATTTCTCGACCCGCTCTTTCATTTGAGCCCAAAAAAACATTCATATCTTGTCTGACATCGCTGCTACAAACTCGGGTCTACAACTCGGGCCTTCAATTGAAAGCCCGAGTTGAAGACCCGAGTTTGTAGCAAAGATGTCAGACAAGATATGAATGTTTTTTTGGGCTCAAACGAAAGAGCGGGTCGAGAAATGGCGTGCTAGGACCTCTAAAGATGGTTTTGAACCAGGGGAGACTCCTAGACCCCAATGTTCTATACATACTCCTAGACCCCATTGTCCTCCTAGACAATGATGTCACAACTCTGCTTTTCAATTGAAAACAGATATCATCTTTAGAGACATTTGTCATGTTTAGAGGCTCTAGCACGTCATTTCTCGACCCGCTCTTTCATTTGAGCCCAAAAAAACATTCATATCTTGTCTGACATCGCTGCTACAAACTCGGGTCTACAACTCGGGCCTTCAATTGAAAGCCCGAGTTGAAGACCCGAGTTTGTAGCAAAGATGTCAGACAAGATATGAATGTTTTTTTGGGCTCAAACGAAAGAGCGGGTCGAGAAATGGCGTGCTAGGACCTCTAAAGATGGTTTTGAACCAGGGGAGACTCCTAGACCCCAATGTTCTATACATACTCCTAGACCCCATTGTCCTCCTAGACAATGATGTCACAACTCTGCTTTTCAATTGAAAACAGATATCATCTTTAGAGACATTTGTCATGTTTAGAGGCTCTAGCACGTCATTTCTCGACCCGCTCTTTCATTTGAGCCCAAAAAAACATTCATATCTTGTCTGACATCGCTGCTACAAACTCGGGTCTACAACTCGGGCCTTCAATTGAAAACCCGAGTTGAAGACCCGAGTTTGTAGCAAAGATGTCAGACAAGATATGAATGTTTTTTTGGGCTCAAACGAAAGAGCGGGTCGAGAAATGGCGTGCTAGGACCTCTAAAGATGGTTTTGAACCAGGGGAGACTCCTAGACCCCAATGTTCTATACATACTCCTAGACCCCATTGTCCTCCTAGACAATGATGTCACAACTCTGCTTTTCAATTGAAAACAGATATCATCTTTAGAGACATTTGTCATGTTTAGAGGCTCTAGCACGTCATTTCTCGACCCGCTCTTTCATTTGAGCCCAAAAAAACATTCATATCTTGTCTGACATCGCTGCTACAAACTCGGGTCTACAACTCGGGCCTTCAATTGAAAGCCCGAGTTGAAGACCCGAGTTTGTAGCAAAGATGTCAGACAAGATATGAATGTTTTTTTGGGCTCAAACGAAAGAGCGGGTCGAGAAATGGCGTGCTAGGACCTCTAAAGATGGTTTTGAACCAGGGGAGACTCCTAGACCCCAATGTTCTATACATACTCCTAGACCCCATTGTCCTCCTAGACAATGATGTCACAACTCTGCTTTTCAATTGAAAACAGATATCATCTTTAGAGACATTTGTCATGTTTAGAGGCTCTAGCACGTCATTTCTCGACCCGCTCTTTCATTTGAGCCCAAAAAAACATTCATATCTTGTCTGACATCGCTGCTACAAACTCGGGTCTACAACTCGGGCCTTCAATTGAAAGCCCGAGTTGAAGACCCGAGTTTGTAGCAAAGATGTCAGACAAGATATGAATGTTTTTTTGGGCTCAAACGAAAGAGCGGGTCGAGAAATGGCGTGCTAGGACCTCTAAAGATGGTTTTGAACCAGGGGAGACTCCTAGACCCCAATGTTCTATACATACTCCTAGACCCCATTGTCCTCCTAGACAATGATGTCACAACTCTGCTTTTCAATTGAAAACAGATATCATCTTTAGAGACATTTGTCATGTTTAGAGGCTCTAGCACGTCATTTCTCGACCCGCTCTTTCATTTGAGCCCAAAAAAACATTCATATCTTGTCTGACATCGCTGCTACAAACTCGGGTCTACAACTCGGGCCTTCAATTGAAAGCCCGAGTTGAAGACCCGAGTTTGTAGCAAAGATGTCAGACAAGATATGAATGTTTTTTTGGGCTCAAACGAAAGAGCGGGTCGAGAAATGGCGTGCTAGGACCTCTAAAGATGGTTTTGAACCAGGGGAGACTCCTAGACCCCAATGTTCTATACATACTCCTAGACCCCATTGTCCTCCTAGACAATGATGTCACAACTCTGCTTTTCAATTGAAAACAGATATCATCTTTAGAGACATTTGTCATGTTTAGAGGCTCTAGCACGTCATTTCTCGACCCGCTCTTTCATTTGAGCCCAAAAAAACATTCATATCTTGTCTGACATCGCTGCTACAAACTCGGGTCTACAACTCGGGCCTTCAATTGAAAACCCGAGTTGAAGACCCGAGTTTGTAGCAAAGATGTCAGACAAGATATGAATGTTTTTTTGGGCTCAAACGAAAGAGCGGGTCGAGAAATGGCGTGCTAGGACCTCTAAAGATGGTTTTGAACCAGGGGAGACTCCTAGACCCCAATGTTCTATACATACTCCTAGACCCCATTGTCCTCCTAGACAATGATGTCACAACTCTGCTTTTCAATTGAAAACAGATATCATCTTTAGAGACATTTGTCATGTTTAGAGGCTCTAGCACGTCATTTCTCGACCCGCTCTTTCATTTGAGCCCAAAAAAACATTCATATCTTGTCTGACATCGCTGCTACAAACTCGGGTCTACAACTCGGGCCTTCAATTGAAAGCCCGAGTTGAAGACCCGAGTTTGTAGCAAAGATGTCAGACAAGATATGAATGTTTTTTTGGGCTCAAACGAAAGAGCGGGTCGAGAAATGGCGTGCTAGGACCTCTAAAGATGGTTTTGAACCAGGGGAGACTCCTAGACCCCAATGTTCTATACATACTCCTAGACCCCATTGTCCTCCTAGACAATGATGTCACAACTCTGCTTTTCAATTGAAAACAGATATCATCTTTAGAGACATTTGTCATGTTTAGAGGCTCTAGCACGTCATTTCTCGACCCGCTCTTTCATTTGAGCCCAAAAAAACATTCATATCTTGTCTGACATCGCTGCTACAAACTCGGGTCTACGACTCGGGCTTTCAATTGCGTGTGGACTAGATACCGTCACTTAAATTTTCTGAGTAGATTCCGTAATCAGTAAGCGAATTGTGAGTTCCCTAATTTTTACTGAATATTTCTCTCCGTGTGGATGACCTACTAACGTGTTCTGCCCCTTAATATTCCAACCAAAGTTGCTATCTGAAATACCCTCTTTTTGAGGAAAAAATATGGTCTTTCGTGACGTATTTCTGTTGGTCGAAGGTCGCCGATTAAATTTTAGACAGCATTAAAAACGTTTCACGCGATTGCATGAATAGTTTACAACTTGTCTGGGGGTCTGACGTTTCTTTAATGATAACGGAAAAATAATGTGACGATAGGTATTATTGATGCTCATTCTTTCCTGTCGTTCGGTAGAATTAAATTAATTGCGAGGGAGTGGAACAAAATAACAGAATTGTTAAACTCCAATTTTGCTGAATAACTGGAAACGAAAGTGGGATGATGGGGAAATTTTTATAAAGTTGATTTAAATTATTTTATCGCAGATTCGTAATTTTCGGGGATTTCGATTTCGAAAATCATGAGTGATTTACACATCTCTTTATGATTTCAGAAAACGGCCCCGCCGCTGCTGTTCAACCGACAATTGTGAAGGCACCAAAAGACAGAAGAAAATATAATCAAAAGGTAAGAAAAATTTATAGAATTGAACTCATATTTTTTTATTCCCAATTTTTATCTAATTAGTTAATGGTTTTAGGTGAAAATATTAAAACACAATTTCTCTCGTGACATTTTTTCCTTGAACCACTCTTTCTTGTCATGAATCAGAAGCCTGCGTTTTGCAATAAAAAAAAATTGTTCACCACTGATAATTTTCTCATAAGACTGTGGTATTTTTGCACTTCTAGATTAATTCAATAGCGAAGTGGTAAACCGGTTTAAGTCGACTCATCTCCCAATTGAGTATTTGAAGAATATTTCCGAATTTAATGGAAATAGCGAAATTATCGTAATTACATTTATTTTAGCTCTCAATCGGCTTTACAAAAAAGGTTATAACAAAAATTTTGCTATTGCCCTTTGATTCCGAGATATTTATTGAAAACTGGTCAATAGTCAAAATTGAATTAAACCGCTCTACCACTTCGCTACTGAATTACTATCAATAATACTGGACTGTCGATTGAGCGTATACGCAACTAGATTGTGTCTATCCACATTAACTTTCGTTTAGAATTTATTTCAGATTTTAATCTTCAAAATTCAAGTCATGCTTGTACTACTTTAACTGTTGCTGATGAATTCAAAATTTTATTTCTTCATTACTCAGATAAAATAACAGAATTGTATATAAAGAGTGTCCCAAAGCGGATCCTACATATCGTGAGGGTGTCTCGAGGGATTATTTGGATGCGAAAACCACTGAAATTTTTGTCTCCGACGCTTTGTTTCTGAGTTATCCCATCGTAAAAAAGTAGAAAAGCAATCGATCTCGAAATATCTCGAAAATCTCGAATAAGCGTAACCGTAAGATTGAAACCGAAGCGCCTCTACGTGAGGAGATGAGAAGGTGCGTGCGCAGCACGCGCGGCCGATCTCAAGAAAAAAAGGACAGCCAATCAAACGCTATTCTCCGATAGAGAGATCATACCCCCTTTCCCATTTAAGGCAGAGGGGTGATGGCATTGAATGTCCAATCGATTTCAATCAATTTCATTCCTCGATATTGAATGGGAGTGCTGATATGAATTTTTTACGTTGACTCTGATTTCTGAAATTCATTACGGCTTTTCTCACCCGGGCATGATGATAGAGGAACAATTTTTTTCCAGATCATTGTGCATTAAAAGCCCAATCGATTGCCATCATTTTCATTCCGCCAGCCCGAGTGAGAAAGGAGATATAAACTTTCAAAAAGAGGGTGATTTGCGGTGGATTTTTGCTTTGACGAATAACTCCTTAACGAAGCGCCGGAGACAAATATTTCATTCGAGTTTTCGCCTCTAAATAATCCCCCCGAGCTACCCTCACGATGCGTCAGACAACATCTGGACTAATGAATAAATACTCATGGAGATTGTGATGTTTTTTATTTTTCAGGCAAGTGACTTCACAGATATTGGAGACTGGCCGTCTCTGGGAGCTCAAGGCGAGGTACCTTTCCCTTTATATCACCTTTCTCTCCCACTCGTATCATCTTGATTATCGTTCTTTTCCCACTGTCGGGCAATTACCCGCGCCATACGACCGAGTGACGCAAAAACTAGAGCCAGCAGTGTTACGTTATCAGCCTGCAGGTGTAGAATTTTTGCTAAATCAACATTAAACGCGAAATATTCTGCCAACTTATCGTCTGCATAAATTGCACAAATTGCGTTGAGACATTCTTTTTCTCCTCAACATTTCTCGGGACTTTTCCAAGTTGACGATTTTCCGCAGAAGGTAATTGATAAATTCTGGTTTAGAACAAAACGCCGGTCCCAACGGCTAAACAAAACGGTGTTGAAGAGCCTAGTAACTCTAAGGAAGGCAGTGCCGGCAGTGTGGAGAGCAAGGGGCAGGAGAATAAAGAGCTAAATCACTGTCAGGATGACAGTGATGAGCACACTGATGCCAATGACAAAAAAAAGAAGAGTAAGCGTTACGATTTTTTGATAAAACCTGTAAATTATTTTTTGGACATGAAATTTGCCACCAGATTTGAGGGGTTTTAATACTTCTGGAGAATAAATTGGTGGTAAGGGGTGGAAATTATTGGATTCCATGTGGCAACAGTTTGTTAATGAGAGAATTAATTATTCTGAATTTTCAGCGTAGTGATAATTCAATTGCATGCAATGTTGAATTTTTATAATGAATTTAAAAAATCAAGCCCAATTATATTAAATTTTTAAGATCAATAAGACATTTCGTGAATAATTTGATCTTCAATTAAATTCAAACTCCACTTGAATTAATTTATTTCGTTTTACAAATCGACAATTTGACTCGTGGAATAATCTCTCAATAATTTTAATCCCTCCCACCTCCGAAATATAATTCACTAATTTCTGCAGAGAGTTGAATGAGTGTTGTTTTAACCCTTGTATTATTAATATTCTGTTTTGTAGTAAATAAACAAAAATGGGTGCCATTGGAAATTGACATTGCCAAAAGTAGGGGGAAACGAGACCGTTCCCCCAAGCATCAAAATCACAGAGAACGAAGTAGTGAGAGTGAGTATTTGGTTTTCACTAAAAAAATTAAATCCTTCAAATTAAAAAAATTAAAATCACTAAAATTGTTATTTATTAATTTTTTTCTGAATTCATTAACATGATGACATCAAAGTAGGGAATCTCTCTGAAAAATCAGTGAAGATTAACGAAAGTAGAACTGAAATATCTGAGACTTGAACATTGACAGGTTGAGTTTGTGAGAATATTATTAATGCGAAATGCTTGTTTCACTCCAGGTGAGGAGGTGTGGAAAGAACGGGAACACGAGAGGCCTGGATATGGCTTCAAGAGCGGTCGGGGAGGGAGGAGTTACAGGGGAAGAGGCGGCAGGGGCCGCGGTCCATCGAGAGGTGGAGGGTACAGACAGAGACAGGATGTTGATTATTCTGGGGACTATGCTGGGGATTTTTCACAGGTATGATTTAACACGTTTTATTATAATCTGAGGCACACAATCCCTCGAGGGCACATAAATAATGCATTAATTATCTTCACTTATAAGCAATGGATAATTTAAAAAATCAGAGGACATTAGACATTTTCAAGAGGACATTACCATGTTTCTATTTGCGAATCAGTTAGTTTTTTGATTATACAAGAAAATTTTAATTACTTCCAACAATGAGAATGATTCGAAATTGTGAAAATTCAGGCTCAATTTTATTGAATTCAGAAGATGAATAAGGAACTGACAAAATCAGTGAGAAATGTTTGATCATTTTGGATCAAATGGGGCTTAAATTGAAGCTTTGATATTTCATTAAAAATGTTGGAACGGATTTTAACTCATTTGGGTCTTCTTGCGAATTAAATGAATTAAATTGGAGAATTTTTAATACTCCTACAGCATACATTAGATCTAGGGTTGAAATTATTGTATTTCACTTCATAATAATTGTTGGAAAAAATAAGAATTCCGAAATTTCCCCTAAAACATCAGAGAATTACTCGAATTACGTAAAATTTCAAATAGAAAATTTTTCAAGTAGAAAAATATGGACATTTCCACGTTTTTATTAGTGAATCATAATTTTTTGAATATAAAAGGAAATTTCAGTACCTTCCAACAATGAAAATTATGAGAAATTGTGAAAATTCAGGCAATTATTGTTCCAATCCAAAAGTTTCATTTTTCGTTTTGTTTTTTATTTACCATTTGTCTTATAAGATGACATAAATTAATGGGCAACATTAATTTATGTCATCTTATAAAACAAATTTAAACTTTCTTTAAACTCACTTGGGTCTTCTTGAGAATTGAATAAACTAAATTTGGGAATTTTTAATACTCCTACAGCATACATTAGATCTAGGTTTGAAATTATTGTATTTCACTTCATAATAATTGTTGGAAAAAATAAGAATTCCGAAATTTCCCCTAAAACATCAGAGAATTACTCGAATTACGTAAAATTTCAAATAGAAAATTTTTCAAGTAGAAAAATATGGACATTTCCACGTTTTTATTAGTGAATCATAATTTTTTGAATATAAAAGGAAATTTCAGTACCTTCCAACAATGAAAATGATAAGAAATTTTGAAAATTCAGGCAATTATTGTTCCAATCGAAAAGTTTGATTTTCCGTTTTGTTTTTTATTTACCATTTGTCTTATAAGATGACATAAATTAATGTTGCCCATTAATTTATGTCATCTTATAAGACAAATTTATACTTTCTTTAAACTCACTTGGGTCTTCTTGAGAATTAAATAAAGGAAAATTTGAGAATTTTTAATACTCCTACAGCATACATTAGATCTAGGGTTGAAATTATTGTATTTCACTTCATAATAATTGTTGGAAAAAATAAGAATTCCGAAATTTCCCCTAAAACATCAGAGAATTACTCGAATTACGTAAAATTTCAAATAGAAAATTTTTCAAGTAGAAAAATATGGACATTTCCACGTTTTTATTAGTGAATCATAATTTTTTGAATATAAAAGGAAATTTCAGTACCTTCCAACAATGAAAATGATAAGAAATTTTGAAAATTCAGGCAATTATTGTTCCAATCCAAAAGTTTGATTTTCCGTTTTGTTTTTTATTTACCATTTGTCTTATAAGATGACATAAATTAATGTTGCCCATTAATTTATGTCATCTTATAAGACAAATTTATACTTTCTTTAAACTCACTTGGGTCTTCTTGAGAATTAAATAAAGGAAAATTTGAGAATTTTTAATACTCCTACAGCATACATTAGATCTAGGGTTGAAATTATTGTATTTCACTTCATAATAATTGTTGGAAAAAATAAGAATTCCGAAATTTCCCCTAAAACATCAGAGAATTACTCGAATTACGTAAAATTTCAAATAGAAAATTTTTCAAGTAGAAAAATATGGACATTTCCACGTTTTTATTAGTGAATCATAATTTTTTGAATATAAAAGGAAATTCCAGTACCTTCCAACAATGAAAATGATAAGAAATTTTGAAAATTCAGGCAATTATTGTTCCAATCCAAAAGTTTCATTTTCCGTTTTGTTTTTTATTTACCATTTGTCTTATAAGATGACATAAATTAATGTTGCCCATAATAACTTCCAATCCCAAATACATAATGATGATCTTTAGTAGGGAATCTCTCTGAAAACTTCTTGAAGTATAAAAAAACAAATTCTGATGATTAAAAAAATGACATGAAGAAGTGTATTTTGCGTGGAACACAATAACGATGATTTTTCATTTTTTCATTTTTAGATGAAACCGTTCAATAATGCTGATCCATCGTACATGATGCCCTACATGGGCACGTTTTTCTTCAATGCAACGAGCTATGTTAATCTCGACACAACGACACTGAAAGAGTACATAAGGAAACAGATTGAGTACTACTTCAGTGAGGAGAATCTGTTGAGAGACTTTTTCATGCGTCGTAAGATGGATGCCGAGGGCTTTCTGCCTATCACGCTGATAGCCTCCTTCCACCGAGTCCAAGCGCTCACGACAGATGTTGCTTTGGTCATTGAATCGATTCTGGAGTCAGACAAATTGGAAATGGTCAACTGTTTTAAGGTGAATAGATTTAATTCTTGGTTGATTTGGATTTGAGAATATCTAAGTATCTTTTATAGTTTGGTATAGACCAGACTGTATATTCAACCATTTTCAATCACCAAATTTGGCAAAATCATTAATATTCAACGTCATTCAAAGTACATTTTGCACAGAATTATTATTTTAAAATATTTATTTGAAAAATTGCACTTTTTTAATTATTTCGTCAATCTTCCTCCAAAAGTAAACACTCTAATTTTTTTCAGATTTTTAAAATAGTTTCTAACGGTTCAATATCGAGATTCAAATTCAGACCTGGAAAGTTTGAATATTTAAATCATTGTAAAATGTCCGGAAAATCATTTCACTCGAGAAAAAATAGCCAAAGTACTTGGATGAGTTTAAATTATTTCATTATTTTTGTTGCACATGTTACAAGACATTCAGTTGCGTTATCTAGCTACTGGATGCCAGAAATGTGCTAGAGTAAAGTCGACGTGAGTTCGCTAACGCCATTAGGGTTCCCAGGAACTCGATGAATGGAGTTTGAAAGTAGATTACGTCACAATTTATACATTGAGGATATAATTCCACAGTTTGAAGTGGATTTGTTGTTTAGTATGAAGTACATTTTAGATTTGAAAATTTTCGATTATTAAATTTGTCAATTGAATGAACTCTGAGTTGAAAATTTTGAATTGAAAATATTCTTCTCGAGTATTGGAATGGTTAAATAGCAAAAATGCTTCTATAATTTAAATGTTCTCATCTAGAACAGGAATAATAGAAATTGTTTAAACTTTTGAGATTTTTAGATTGGAAAAATTGGTGTTTATAACTAATTTATGAACAAGGCAAATGAATCAAAACCGAGAAAACATGAATTTTCTCCTCTACAAATATTTTTCTTCAATTTATACTGAATTCACTGATGTTTTAACTGTGATTTTACGAAGTTTAAATGATTTTAAAAATCCAATTGAAGAATTTTTCCCAATTTAAAAGTGTTTTGAACCTGAAAAACAAGAAAAAAATCCCAAAAATTCTCAGAACAGGGACTTTTTTCCATGAATAATCGATATAAAAATAAATCTTTCACTCCACAAATATCGTTCTTGAATTCATAATAAATTTACTCCTGTTCGAAATGAAATTTTACGATGTTTAAGTAATTTAAAAAATCCATTCAAACTAAAAAATGATTAAAAATACTTAAATCATGAAGGTAATCAAGTAAATGTAAAACTATTAAGTAAATAATTGAGTAAATGTAAAATATTTAAATGATGATAATTAACTGAATCTAAAACAAAATTAATTACGACAGAATCCTTTTGTTCTCTAATTCCAGGTCAGAACAAGACTAGACCCGATGAAGTGGCCGATAGCAGTTGAATCAGCAAATCCCCCATACCCCGATTCAGAGACCTCCCAGCCCCCCATCCCTCGTCCAGAGATTCCAGCACCAGAAAAACCCCAATTCTGTCCAGCTGCAACACCCCTAACCACAATTCCAACACCACCACTACCTCGTGTCCTCCAGTCCGTCATAGTCCCGTCCAGACTAAGTGAATGTGAAAGTGTGTCCTCGTCCATAGGTGAGACCCTTAATCCCGATGTACCAGAATTTATTCCCATTAATGTTGCGTCAAATACTGATCCCTCGGTTGGTAATTCCACGAAGGATCAAGAGTCCTCGAATAATAATATTAAAAAAACGTCTGAATCGTCGCACAATCGCAGTGAGAGTCAGTCCCAGGAGGCGGTCAGAGTGATGCAGAGCGAAGCAAACGAATTGAGCCAAAATTCGTCAGCATCAGCTGCAGCTCCGTCGAAGGGCCCGAGGGTTCAGGTGAATGGAGAGGCTGAGGTGCCTGCCAATGATGTCTGGAAGGAAGTCAAGAGGCGGGTTAAACAGCCACCCAGGGGCAAACCTGAGGCCAATTCCAAAAGTGATCAGCATAAAGAGGAGGAGCGAGAGGAACTCGACTTTCAGTTCGATGAGGAACTCGATACTCCTCCACCCACAGGACGACACAACGCCTTCTCAGAATGGTAAGTTCATTATTTTTTCTTAGTATGAAGTGGTGAAATAAGATGAGTCAATTTTTTTAGAGAAAATAGGTTTTTCGGAACGATTTCAAAAATTTAGTTATGAATGCTTGGGGTGTGGAATAAAATTGATCGATTGTATACTGTTGAAAAATTTTATTTGACAGTTCGGCGGAGATTTCAGGGGGTTTTGTCATTGAAAATTGACAATTTGATGAAAAAATGAATGGAAAGTGGGATTTTTGGGTGAATTATTTCATAAAAATTGATTGAAATGAGAGAAATTGAGGTGAATATACTCTCGAATTTTCAATTTATTGACAATACAGTTTAATTTATTACTGAATATTCATTTTTTTATTGAAAATTCAAGGATATTAGGAAATTTTCATCTTTCTGCAACTCGAGAAATTTGGAATTCAATTGAATTATCAGTTGAAATTTCAATATTTTTTCACCTTGATGCCCTGTTATTATGCCTTTTTTCCTGTCAGATTCGATATTCCTTTTTTCAATCAATTGTTTATAATCATTCTCATTGCAAAAATTGTACAGTGCATAGCAGTGCAGTTGAAAATATATCCGTTTTGCATCTGTTCTCATAACAATTTTATTATCTCTTTTACTTTTTCAATGGTATTTTCAAAACCTCATCATGAAATTGATTAAAATACCTGGAAATCGCAGCGAATGATGAGTTTCAGGAAAAAATGATATAAAAATCTCCTAAATTGAGAGATTTTCATCAGAGACTCATCCTGTTTTGTCATTTCACCCTGAAATATCAAACTAAATCATTGAGCGAGCTGGAAAAATTATGGAAAAAATACTGTTATCACCAACAACAAATATTCGACATTGAAACATGACAAAAATTGCGCATGTCCGTTAAATTCCACACAAATAATGGAACACTCCTGCTCCTATTTCTTCCGAGCGATAAAATCCGTGACATTTTGTCACTTCTAAAAGCCATAAATTACTATTACTGATATTTATCATTGACACTACCCCACAAATAAAATCCATCTGAATGTCATTTCAGAAACAGAAGTTTCAAGGCTGAAGAACCATAACAGCTTAGCAATAATCATAATCCCCACAATAACGATAATCATTTCAGTAGCCACGTGATGACGTAAACTATTAAAAAATCGAATAAGTCATTTTCGTGATTGTCAAGATTACCAGAAAAACAAGTGGTAAATTCCTTTGTTTTCAGCTATGCTAAGCTATTGTTGCTAATAAATTTGCAGTGTATTTCGAATGGTCTTTGCACATCATTTTATTCAATCGCATATAATTTATCGTTTTATATTATTCAGATAAATTTAATTATATTCCTTCTTTAATCAATTCTGTCAGATTTCTTCTGAACATTCTTGTATAAATCAAATGGAAGGATGGTGCTGTCTATAGGGTGTCCCAGAACGGATCTCACGGGGATCATTTAGATGCGAAAACTGTAATGAAAATTTTTGTCCCCGACAGCCAATCAAACGAGTCGATAAAACAAAAAATTCAAAACTCAAATTTGAACGATTCAAAACTTCCATTGGAAAGCAGCAAACAGTGATGGACATATTCATCAATCATAATTCCCGTTAAATTGTGAAGTTGTCAATTTTTAACATGATTCTTAAAAAAATTTAATATTAAATTAACCATCAATTTGTACATTCAAATTAACATTATCTATTAACCAATAATTTAGGTAGGAAGATTGACGATTATTTGGATAATCGAAAAATCAAGTACCTAAATTTAGAATTAGCTTGTTACCTAAAAATTAAATTTCAATATTATCGAATATCTTATTTACCATCAATCGGAAAAATTTAGTTATGAAATTTTATATGTTAAATTTGTTAAATATAGTGAAACTTCGAACAATATAAGGAGATAATCCTTCTTACTATTGTCAAAATCTAATATTATTTGCCATCACTAGCAGCAAATCCGAAAAATTTCCTCTGAAATTTTCCCCATCATTTGACGCACAACAACTGAAAACCCTTCTTTAAATAATTACAATGAAATGAAAAATTGAATTTCCATTAAATATAGAGGAGGTTGGGGTAAAACGGACACTTGTCTTTTTTAAATGTTAATAAGGGGTTGAAAAGTTGATAAATTTTAATTATTTTTTTTCAATACAAAGAACAATTCCCTTTGTGGCGAGCCTAAACTGATCTCAATTGATAAATTTGTTTCTGAGTTATGAATAATTTAAAAAAAGTCAAAAGTATCCATTTTACTCCACCCTCCCCTACAATAAAAAAAAAATTCCATTAAAATCAAATAAAAATCAAATAATTTCCATAATTTTTCCAATTGCCACCCCCATCACATGATGATTCCCATTACATTTGTCTTCTTTTCCCGGCTGAATAATTCGTGCTGCGATCTTAAGATCTGAAAACAATTATTCGCCCTCCCCCACCCCCTGACCTGTTGAATTCCCCCTTAAAAATGATTTTCAATGCTGTATTAAGGTCGGAGGATGACGATGACTACGAGCTGTCAGACGGTGACATAAACAAACTCCTGATCGTCACCCAGATAGCCCCAAGCTCGCAAGTTGTCACCACCTCGCGAATTCCAAAGCACGAGGGTCATGATCGCACAGGTGACTGGACAACGCGAGTGAAAATGACCCAGGATTTGGAGCAAGCGATTAACGACGGTCTCTTCTACTACGAGGAGGACCTCTGGACAGAGGATGGACAGCGATACGGTTCGTAATATTTCATGTAGAGGATTAATTGATTAATTTTTAACAAAGTTTATTGTAAGAAAAATGCACAAAAAATAGGGCCTTCAGCCAAGTATTTACATATGGGCATAAGTTTCCGTTCTGTTTTTGAAATAGAAGATTATTTTCGTGGAATGAATTATGAAGTGAATGCTCTTGTAATATCGAATTACTGTTTTGATGAAATTAAAAATGAGAAAAGTCAAAATTTTGAGAATTACCACGGAGCTGTTAATTAGTTAAATTAATTCAAATTAATTAATTAAATTTCTAACAATGTATTTGAACTCAATGAATCAACCTCTAAATTGGCATTAATTGTCCATTTTCCCGTTCAATTTTCTAATTCACTATTTTTATTCGAAATTTTCTATTCATTATTTTTAAAATTCAGTTGGAAATTCGAACTATGAATGAAATTTCAATATTTGATGAATATAGCAGGACTCAATCTACTAAAATTTTCGAATATGAGCTTAAGTAATGTTTCAGTTTCAAATCAAAGTCAAAAAGCTGGCGATTAATTTACAAAAAATTCTAACAATATATTTGAACACAATGAATCAACCTCTAAATTGGCATTAATTGTCCATTTTCCCGTCCAATTTTCTAATTCACTATTTTTATTCGAAATTTTCTATTCATTATTTTTTACATTCAATTGGAAATTCGAACTATGAATGAAATTTCAATATTTGCTGAATATAGCAGGACTCAATCTACTCCAGTTTTCGAAAATGAGTTTAAGTAGTCTCTCAGTTTCAAATCAAAGTCAAAAAGTGGTCGATTAATTTACAAAAAATTCAAACAATATATTTGAACTCAATGAATCAACCTCTAAATTGGCATTAATTGTCCATTTACTAATTGACTATTTTCCCCTCTACAATTCCGTTGATTTCCCATTAATTTCTGAGATAAAATTTGAAGAATAACTCTTACTTTCTCATCTAATAATCCCTGAAACTTTAATTATCACATAAATTCAATTTAAAATTTTATATTTACTATTTTTAAAATTGATTGGGACATTTGAACTGTCATTGAAATTTCAATATTTGCGGCATATAACACGACTCAATCTCCTCAAATTTTCGAATATGAGCGTAAATATCTTCTCAGTTTCAGATAAAAGTAAAAATATTGTAAATTACCATGAAGCGGTCAATTAATTTCCAAAAAAAATTCTAACAATATATTCCAACTCAATGAATCAACCTCTAAATTACCATTAATTAATTCACTTGATTATCAATTCAGTAGCGAAGTGGTAAAACGGTACAAGTCAATTTTGACTATTGACCAGTTTTCAATGCATATCTCGGAATCTAAGGGAGATAGTAAAATTTTTGTTATAACCTTTTTCGTAGAGCCGATTGAGAGCTACAACAAACATAATAACGAAAATTTCTCTATCTCCCTTAGATTCGGAAATATTCATCAAAAACTGAACTGGGAGATGAGTCGATTAAACTGTTTTACCACTTCGCTACTGCATTAATTCCCAAGATAAAATCTGAAGACTCTCACTTTCTCTCAAATGTTTTTTTTCTTTTTTTTTCTTTTTTTTTTCTTTTTTTTTTCTTTGTTATTATCCCTGAAACTTGAATTACCACAGGTTCGTCCTCGTCGATAGGAAGCTACAAGACAGTGAACGTGATAAGTCAGGCAGCATTTGAGAAAATGGCCCCGAAGGCCCCCAGGAAAGCGAACCCAGAGGTACCACCGCCTCCGCCATTCTCAGAGGACATGGAGATCTCTTCATCACTGCCTACACAGTCCACAATCCCTGACAAACGCGATCGCAAGGGCGAGAAGAGATTGAACGAGAGACAGCGTGGTGCCTGCAGAAGAAGGGGAGGCGCTGTTCCCAGGTTCTTCGCTGTTGTTAAGGACGAACCAGCGGTCGATCCTAGGACACCACGCAAACGAAAAACTCGACACAGCAATAATCCCCCTGTGGAGCACCACGTGGGCTGGATCATGGATGTCAGAGAGCACAGACCCAGAACTTACTCCACTGGGAGCAGTGCTGGTACGAGCCCCAATGAGGGATATCTCGCCAGCAGTTACGGGAGCCAGCCCTCCTCGTTACCCACCTTCCAACATCCCAGTCATGCTTTGTTGAAGGAGAATGGGTTCACGCAGCAAGTGTATCACAAGTACCATTCGAGGTGTCTAAAAGGTGAGTGGAGCCACTCTAAGTTTACACTGGCAGAAAAAATTAATTTTATCAAGAGAATTTTATTTGAACCAACTATCATTTGGTTGTTAATTTTCAAATAAACATGATTTCGTGGGGAATACCAGTTATCTCTTCGTGAGATACATTTGATTGGGAGAAATTGAACTTCTCTAGAATTGAAGTTCCTTTTGTTTGTCGCAATAATGAGAGTATTTGATTTCTTTCTAGCCAAAAGTTTGCCAACTCAAGAAATTCGTTCTTTTACTCAAAAATCAAAATTATTCTCATGACTAAATACGTTGTTATCTCAATCAACACGATCATACGGTGTTCCAAGTAAATTATAATTGAAGTGAGCATTTCGTATGTCGAATCTGGATGAATATTGTTACGCGGAAAAAGCTTTGAGATTGTAGTAAGATGTCGTTGAGTTGAAAGAAGTTTATATTTCTTGACTAAAAAAAATCGCATTAGTTTAGAATAACAGAATCACAGATTACGGCAATTCAACACAAACTTGGATATCACAAATTTCGTTCAATGTGATGTACGGAAAGCTCAATTTAAACATCGGTTTCATTCGAGAAAACAACATTCAATTCATTCCTCAATGTAATCATCTCCTAGCTACGTATTTTTGATCAATTCATGAAAGTAGAAAATTTCTCGACTGGAGATTATATTAGGTTAAAAAAATAGAACTTTTCCATTTTTGTGGTGAATACGTGTGACTTGACGCCAAGGACTGTTTCATTTGATTCAAGTAAATGTATCTCAAGAAGAAATAATTGATATTTACCGTGAGATCTTATTTATTTGAAATTGGTTCAAGTGTGTAATAAAAAAAATCAATAATTAAAATTTTTTGTTACATTTCACCAATTTATTTCCTCACGTGATAATTCTGCATTGAATTGAAGAATTATCAAATATCAAATGATGATTCCAATTATTAATTGTCTTCTTTTCCCGACTGAAGAAATTCCTGTTGAGAAATTCAGATCTGAAGTTTCAAAATCCCAAACAATTCCTCCCCTGGAGTTATCAGTAGATATTTAATCAGATGTGATTGATTACAGAGCGAAAGAGATTGGGTATTGGCCAATCCCAGGAGATGAACACGTTGTTCCGCTTCTGGTCTTTCTTCCTGAGAGAGAATTTCAATCGCACCATGTACGAGGAATTCAGAACTATCGCCAAGGAGGACGCTGTTGAGGGCTATCGTTATGGCCTCGAGTGTCTCTTCCGCTACTACAGCTATGGTCTTGAGAGAAAATTCCGACCACAGTTGTACAAAGACTTTCAGTACGAGACAATCGTCGATTATGAGAATGGTGAGTTGAAGGTTTTTCGATTTGTTGCAGTAGTGAAGTGATAAATTAACAATTCATCAATTTTTCGGATTTTTTTTAGTACTATTTCACATATTCGTGGCTTTTTACTATTTTTGAGTAGTTAAATGTCATTAATAAAATAGTATTTGAATAGTTTAAATTGAAGAAATACTATTCGAACATTTTAATTGAGAATAATTTTATAATTTGACGTAATTTATGAATAAATTTTGCAATTATTTCATTCAATTATTAAATTGTTTATGATTTATTGCAATAGTGAAGTGACGAACTCATAATTCATCAATTTTTAGGAATATTTTTAGTACTATTTCACATTTTCGAGGCTCTTTACTATTTTCGAGTCGTCAAAAGTCAAATAAAATAGTATTTGAATACTTTAAATTAAAGAAATACTATTTGAACATTTCAATTGAGAAATATTTTACGATTTGAAATCATTGATAAATCAATTTTGCAATTATTTCATTCAATCATTAAATATTTTATGCACAAATGAATATCTGAATTATGTTTCGACCCTTCACTATTTTCGAGTCGTCAAAAGTCATAAATAAAATAGTATTTGAATACTTTAAATTAAAAAAATATTATTTGAACATGTCAATAACGGAAAATTTAATCATTTGAAATAATTGATGAAAATATTTCGAACTAATTTCACTAAATCATTGAATATTTTATGCACAAACATCTTGTACAACAGATTGAATAATTCTCTGCGAGTCAGATGAATTGTGCTAGAATAAATCTGTGGATTCGCTGACGCCATTAGGTCACACGACCGATGAATGGAGTTTGAAAGTAGACCACAGGATATTCCAATAATTCATTTATAAGATTATTATCTCCGCAAGAGACAATTCTGAAATTATAATTCTGCTTTCAGGTCAATTGTATGGATTAGAAAAATTCTGGGCTTTCCTGAAGTACTACAAGAATTCTGATAAGTTACACGTGGAGCCAAAACTTGAGGAATATCTCTCGAAATTCAAAAATATTGAGGACTTCCGAGTTGTTGAGGTATTTTTCTTCTTCGGTTACATAAATAGTGTCCTTGGTGTATTTTCATTCGTGAAGAAACGAATTATTTCCATTCGATATACCATTCATTGTTAATTTTTTATCTATTTGAAATTCAATGATTTAAGGATATCCAAATACTTTGGCTATTTTTTCTTCAGTGAAATGCTGTTCTATAATATCCTTAAAAAATTTAGCTCTAATTGAAACTTCAATTAAACTTTAATGTTTTTAAACAATTATAATAAACAATTGTCAAAGAATATTCGTCTCCAATGAAACTGTCTATTGACACTTTCCCCCCAAAACGAAAAAAAAAATCACGGAATTTTCACAAATTTACAACTCAATAAATCAAATCCTGGACTATTAATTAATCACGAAAAACGAACAATCTCTTTTCATTTCTCTCCTAAAATCCTTCATCATGAATAAAATTGAAACACCAAAAAGGACCTAAAAATTCCTCAAATGCAGCTCATGAACTCAAATAATCGAATAATTCTTTAATTAATTACTTCTTCTCCAGCCCCAAATAAACGAGATGCTCCAGGGTTTCGGTAGCAACCTGCGTCCCGTCGCCAACAAGCGAAGGAATCGTAGTGTCTCTGAAAGTGGCGGTGAAGCCTCTCCAACGAGTAGAGTACGTCGTCTCTCGGGTGGTTCATCCACAGTGACTCTCCCCACCTCTGGCGCAGCCCCAGCCCCTGGCCTCCAGAAGCAATCGTCGGCCTCAGTGAACCTCGCTCAATATCGCAATCGCACAGGCTCTTTCGGCTCCGGCAGACTTGGTCATTCCAACGCAAAACGTCGCAATGACTCGGCCTCATCCAGCAGTCGTGATCTCAGTAAACAGCAGTCCAGAAGCAGGCACAACTCAGGCTCGTTCACAAAGCCCCAGGAGGTGCCTAAATCTACGACCAGCAAAGAATCCCAAAAATGAAAGGAGGGGAGAACCTCCTGGTTCTTGGCTGCGTTTAAATCTCCTCAGATGAATGCATAAATATATATCACATATATATTTTTAACTGAAATAACTTTATGCTTGGAATCGGCAGAAAAGTAAGTCAATGAGGCTGAATGAATGCTTAATAACGTCTGTGAAACACAGCAGAACGAAACTGAAAATTGTCTTGGTTCAATCAAGCACAAATTTTTTCACAACTAGAAAGTGCGACTTGTTTTTATCCAAGACGCACACTGATAAATAAAGGCAGACGACATATTTTTACATTTTTAACTCGAAAAATTCATGAGAGGAAAGAACATTGACACTCATCATTACGAAAGAAGATTGAGAATCCTCGAGCTCATTGGATGAATTCATTGAAAACACCAGGAATGTCTTTTTCTTCATTTGTGATGCCATCTCAGCCTCGTCCAGCAGTCGCGATCTCAGTAAACAGCAGTCCAGAAGCAGGCACAACTCAGGCTCGTTCACAAAGCCCCAGGAGGTGCCTAAATCTACGACCAACAAAGAATCCCAAAAATGAAAGGAGGGGAGAACCTCCTGGTTCTTGGCTGCGTTTAAATCTCCTCAGATGAATGCATAAATATATATCACATATATATTTTTAACTGAAATAACTTTATGCTTGGAATCGGCAGAAAAGTAAGTCAATGAGGCTGAATGAATGCTTAATAACGTCTGTGAAACACAGCAGAACGAAACTGAAAATTGTCTTGGTTCAATCAAGCACAAATTTTTTCACAACTAGAAAGTGCGACTTGTTTTTATCCAAGACGCACACTGATAAATAAAGGCAGACGACATATTTTTACATTTTTAACTCGAAAAATTCATGAGAGGAAAGAACATTGACACTCATCATTACGAGAGAAGATTGAGAATCCTCGAGCTCATTTGATGAATTCATTAAAAATACCAGGGATGTCTTTTTTTATTTTTGATGTCTTCCGTGTCATGCCATAACTGCATAATAACCCGCACTTTCATCGCGAATGAAACTGCCGAAATGATTCAATCATGTGTGTAAAATCTTTCGAATTGTCGAAGATTATGGGAGTTTTAACAATCTCTGGTTGGGAAAATTCTCACGGTATTCCCGGGGAAATTACTGACAGCTATAATTCACTAATTGGCCGGTGCAAACTCGAGATTTCTCCACGAATAATTGAATAGTTAAACAAAATCCAAAAAATTAACAATGACGAAGTAACTATTGCAATAGAAATCAAACGAGTACGATAAAATGACTATTGAATCATTAAATGTCAGCTTCCAGACCATTCCAGTGAAATGAAAAGGACATTAATAAAATTATTGTAATGCATCTGCCAATGACAGCCTAGTCACCGAGCCACAGATTCTCCTCAGAAATTTTCAAGAATTTTCAAAAAAAAATCGTCTCCAGAGATCTCGTTAATCTCCATGAATTCTTCCTCGAAGCAATGATTTTTTAAAAATTGAAATTCAGACGTGAACGATGAGGGATTGGAGTCTGTCGCCTCATGAGGGCTTCACACGAATAAGTGTAGAAATAATCACATTACAATTGGGTAATAAATCGAGTAACCAATATATTGGAAGCTACCATATGATTAGTTTTGTACATTACAAGTTAATGATAGTAATTATGGGAGGCGTATTATATATGCAACAAAAAAAAATAACTACGAAATAAGTGATATTAATTAACAATTTGTTGGCTTTTTAAATTAATGGATGAATATATGCAATTATAGATAGCTCAAAAAACACAGCGTGTCCGTTGATTTAGACTGTTATGTATATTTCTTTTTCTTTCTCTTATCGCCTTCATCGAATAGACAACGAGACACGTCGCAGGCTGGTCCGCTCCGTATGTTTTTTTTCTTTTCTTTGTTTCTCGAATGAATTGATACGTAAAATTGAGGAAATTCATCCAATCAATTTTTTATTCTTTTAGTATTTTTCCCTCGGTATCTGGTGGCTTAACTCGAGTTTCGAGGGAAATTTTTTCACTGAGGATTACGATTACTGAATGATTTTTTGACAATTCAGTTGTCGGTTTTCTTTGGAGACATTTCGTCGGAATATGCAGTTGGCGAAGTTAATCAGAATCATGATTGAGCGGACAGGAGTACAATTTTAATACTGCGTACCGTGGCTTAATTTCTGTGTTCATTATTAACGTTCTTCTCAAAAGTGGAACATTATTGTTGTTTTTAGGGGGGGGGGGGACCAATGTGGTTTTGAAAGTCCAGGGGTGGTGGAGGGATTACATGTGTATAAAAACGAAGAATGGGTCCAATTTTTCAGCTGCGGAGGTGCTTTTTCCAAAAATTGAAAAAAAAAGAATAACAATTGCAGTTAATGATTGTTCTCATCTCCATGATGTTAATCAGTATAAGAAAAGTCAGGGGATATTGCAGAAATAATTACGAGGTTGATGGAATTGCCAGTGCGACGTTTCGCTAAATTATTTTAGCTTCATCGGGCTCTGGAAAAAAAAAAAAGTCAATATTGTTCATCTGTTGCACATAACAGCAAAAATAAGAAGTGAGAAAATCTAGTTAATTATTTAAATAAAAACGAAATTGGCCAATTAAAAATTGAAATTAAAAAAAATAATTTGGAATTGTTATTCTAAACATTTTGAAGGAAAACAACTAATAATAATCAGTTTTTTCAGTCTAATTCTTTGTTCTTGTGCATATTTGATCGATCTTCAAAGCCTCAAGTGACTAATATTTTTTTATACTAAAAAAATGGGAAAAAATAAAATTCCAATTTTTTCCAGGCATTAAATTACCGGGATAAAATCTTTGAAATAGTCTCCTCACCAGGATTTTTCATGGATTCACTTAAATTTTGGTTTCCACGCAATACATTGAAGAAAAAAATCTGAGTTTTTTAGTTCCAGTTTTTTTATTTTTTTTTCATGAGAATTGCCAAAAAAAATTTTAAATTGTTTATTGATATGTCATGCCCTTCAATTTACATCACACTACCATATTATCGTCTCTATCATTTCAGACTAAAAAAATCTAAAAAATCAAAAAATTGGAATTTTCAAAAAAGCTCGCATTTTATTTTCGTCGACTATTTTGCAGACTTTACGCTTTACAGCCACACGTCTACAATGAAAAAACCTAGAACTCGATTTTTCTCATTTTTTAGTAGAAAAAAATCCCCTGAACTTTCAAATCAAACGTCACGCTCTCCCCTTAAGGGGTAACAGAAGGCTAGCGCATCCTCGAAATTGTCAAACAGATTTCCTGCTCAAAGTTATTAACATCTCTCTAACCCAAACCAAATTTGACCCTCACCATCGTCTCCTGGAGATGAAAATGCCTCGGTCTCCAAAAATTCGACAGCTTTACCAGGAAATACCAGCGGCATTCTGTTACCCCTTGATGAAAAATCACTCCCTCGTCGTATCAATGAGAAGGTGGAATGTTCCCCACCACCACAGGCTGTGTCCCTTCATCATCAATTAAATTCTGTCTGAATAATCATAACAGTTTGTAGTAATCCCCCTGGGTTTGCCTGGTTCAACAATGAAATCACATTACATGTACGATTATTACGAAAAATGAATATGATTTATTGAAATTGTTTATTTAGAGATAGATATTGGTATCACCTAGAGTTAAGTTTAATCGTAAGATTTTTTTCTTTCTCTTTGTGGGAGTTTAATTGGCTCCGGTGTAATTATTTTATTATTATTTTGATCATATTACGTATGAATAACTTTAAGCACAATGATTATTTTTCTTTCGTCGGTTAACTGGAGGCGAATGGCTAAATATCCTTTTACAGATCATTAGACCATGTTTTTTTCGTGACGAATAACTACTGCTTCAGTCATTTTTTCTCCTGTGGAGTTTGGTTAGACACAATTGCACTAGAAGAAAAATCCTTGCAAGTGAAAACATGTAAAAATATAAATACAGTTTGGATATATCATTACTTATACCATTGTTACTTATACTTTGTACGATTCTATCATATCCTTGATTTACTTTTTAAATTTAAGTCTTCATCTCGCGTTTATGTAAATGGGTGGGTGGGGATCGTTGGAGACAACAACGACCCAAAAATGTATAGAGAAAATAATAATTACGTAGATATTTAGTGTGAATCGTTTGACTTTGATTCAATTATCAAATCCCACGCATGAATTGTTGGAAAATATTTAGACTGGAATTCGTTCAGTTGTGGAGGGGTAAAATTGAATTGCGAATAATTTGGGAACGGCTGAGTGGAATTTCCCGATTTTTCTCCCATTTTTCGGGTTCTTTTTCGAGCTTTAAAATGAGATGGGACTCGTTGAAATCGAATCATTCGGTCGGGGGATATTGCCGATTGAAGAGGTGCCTTTCACCTAACTCTCATTTGCGTCATTTTTAGTTCAAGATCAGTTCTTTTAAAATATCTTTGGATCTGGGGGAGATAGCAAAATTTTGGATAGAACCTTTCTTGTAGCCCTCAAATCGCTCTACAAAAATGGTCATCACGAAAATTTCGCTATCTCCCTTAGATTCGGAGATATTCTCAAAAAATTCAGCTGAGGCCTGAATCGACGTGAACAATTTTACCCTTTCACTACTGAATTTTCTCATTAATATCTCGAAATTAGAGAGTGATAAAGTTTCCATGAGGATCTTTTTTATAACGCGAAGAGAGAGCTAGAAAAATTCCTCAAATATTTAAATTTCCCTGAGTTGTTTCATCAAGTTTTACCACTTTCCTAACGAATCATAATAAATTCGCACAAATTGTGTTTAAAGATAATTAATCGAGTCAATTACCTCCTTTCATTGAGTTCTGAAATAAAAATTTATTCATGAAATGGTGAAACGAGATGAATCAACTCAACTTGTCGATTAAATTTCGATGAACATCTCTTTGAAACTTAAAATGTGAATGAGATTGACTTGTCTCATTCCATCAATTTACAACTGAACAATAGTTTTTGCACTAACTTCCGTCTCATCGTGAATCACCCACTTCGGTGAATCGTTCATTCAAGAGAAACGTTATCGATTGTACTGGCGACTTAATTTTTAGCGAACACCAATAAACTCAAATTGACCCACTTGTAGAGGGTGAAAAGCTAGACAAATAAAGACTCTGATCGAGTTTCCTCGGAACATCTCACGATTCCACCTTGAGGGAATTAAAAGCTCAATGGTTTCTCCACTATACAGTGCCTTTCATTGAAGTAAAATCAGCATTCATTATCTGTTCTCACTCCCACACTGAGAGGAAAACGAATATTTTCCCAAATAAGTCTTGTCTGAAGTAAAAAAATCGCAAGTTAACAATTTTCAAAAAAAAAATTGAACCTAGTGCTGACAATTTGATTTTCGTTGCAAAACACATTCAGTTGTATCCAAGAAATTTTATTGTCAGTGCAAGCAGGAGAACCAAATTATTTTTTTGTGTCGTTTCTCAAGATTTCTTGTCTGGGGATTCAGTAGCGAAGCGGTAAAACGGTTTTCGAGGAATATCTCCGAATCTAGGGGAGATACCGAGATTTTCGGTAGGACCTTTTTTGTAGAGCGAACTGAGGGCTACCAAAAAGGTCATCACAAAAATTTCGCTATCTCCTTTAGATTCTGAGATATTTATAGAAAACTGGCCAATAGTTGAAATCAACTTGAACCGTTTTAACGTTTCGCTAGTGAATTGGTATTACATAATTCTACCAACTCCGAAACTTGAAAATCACTGCGAAAAAAATTGTCCCGCGCTGTTGCTATGGGGTTTTTTTACTCGTGTGGTTGGCCAGCCCTCGCCCGCGGCACGAGCGCCAACTCCACATGCGTAAAAATCCCTGAGAAATTCTTTTGCGTCAGCTGTGTACATATTGAACAATAATGCATAAGTATGTGGTTATACCTTCAGAGTGGAAATACACAATAGAAAAAAAATCATGAAGGTGACTGAGAAAATGAGAAATATTGTGCTGCGGGGATGAATGAACAAACGGAAGGGAAAATTTTGAATTTGAGAATGAAATTCAAGGTCATGTTCTTCGAGAATTTGACTTGAAAATTTTTTGAATGAAGAATACTGCGGATTCTACTTTGGGAGGAATATTATTTTTAATTTTTTTCTGCATAATTTTTTATTTTTGAACATTTCATTCTCCACTTGCAAATGCTGAATGTTTTTTGTTATTGATTTCTTGGATGGAAAACAAATTATCATTAATTATTAATATTCATAAAGGTAATTGAACTATCATTCTCATTATTATTATTATTAATTGATCCGTTTTGGGACACCCTCTGTACAATATCCCCAGTGACTTGAGTCATTCGCAATTCAGGAATATTTCTCTTCCGTGAATTTGACGCCTAGTGAGTCGTAGCGACCCTAGAAATATTATCGAAGACGATGAAAATGTATCATACGTGTGTTCTGACGAGTTAGCTCGGGTCTCATATGCATAATTCAGCGTAATGTAAGCGTTTTGTGAATACATTCAACAAAAAAAATGCAAAAAAACGAATAAAATGACAAAAAAAGTACAAAAACACCATTTCGATAAACCAAAAAGAGTGAATTCAATTTATTTACCTTTGACTCCTCTCCACATTTCCACCCTCTTTTATTGACTGCTGCGGAACTCCTCGTTACGCCCATAAATTTTGAGGCAAAACCCGCGGTACGTCT
>NW_021680357.1:786150-791542 GCF_001412515.2 Diachasma alloeum
GGGGGGGGGGGGGGGGGGGGGGGGGGGGGGGGGGGGGGGGGGGGGGGGGTGCGCAAGACAAATAAATACTGCCAGTGGGAAAATTATCGACTGAGAAGACACGCGATATCTCGGGAAAAGGGGGTTAATATTGTTGGGAGAGGGGGTAGAAGGTGTAGCAGTAGCTCACTAGCTGTTGAAACGTGAGGTTTTGTTTGTTTCCAAGTTTTACGGTTATGGCTGCGCGTTAACATCGCCACATGGCCCAGCAGTTCCGGTGTTCATCTTTCCTCCCCCCCTCCCCCCCCCCCAACCCTCGTAACAATTTCATCCCCATGACGGGAATAATCTTCTCTTGAAGTCGAGAAAATCCTATTTACTAAAGATGAACGAATATTTGATTCAACATTTATACTCAATTCAGTATATATTTTTTTTCGTGAATCCAATAAATTTTCTAGCGAATTCGCCAAGTGTTTTTATTCATTTTTTTTTGTACGTGAAATAATTTGCAGTCGACGAAATCGTGAATGGGGACAATAAAGTCATGACGAGTCACAAAATCGATGAAGATCGGGCTCAAAATCAATGAAATCATGAATTCAATGCAGTTATAAATAATTATAAACACTTCGCTTCGAGTAATCTCCATGAACTTTATATACAACACAATAATTATGTGGAAATGTTAAAATACAAATATAAATATGCCCTCTTGTAATACTCCATAATATCTCAGTGAATTCATCAAGATGCTTGTTCATGAAATAAATAGATCACGAGGAGACGATTGCTCCTGCGGTCGTGGCTTCTGGAATAATGAGATTTCAAACTTTCTGCACAAATCGCAGGTGACGTCCGAGTCTCGGTGAGGGGTTGAATGGCAAATTACGTCCAAGTCTCGGGGCAAATTGGGGGGGTGGGGGGGGAGGTGATTGATGACGCTGTAGGCTCGCGTCTTCCGGGGCAGCGATGTAACGGGACAATCGATTTTTGTCGAAATCGTAAGCCATGTATTTTTGGAGAAAATCGTCGGTTAATTCTCGGCCGAGTCGAGGGGTGAATTGCGTCGTGTGTCGTTTATCTCCACCACCTGGAAATGAAGATTAACAGTGACGAATGGCGGGTGAATTCGGAGAGAGGTACTTCCGTTCGTGAGGTAAAAATCAATTTGCTGTTTTGAAAAGTCAGGGGTGGAGTGAGGAGATGAATAAATTGGAGTTTCGCATGTACTTTTTTCATTTCTGGATGGGAAAAGGAGGAGGTCTTCTTTTTTAGGCCAATGGGCGATGAAAATTGATGGTTTATCATGTACGAAAAAATGTAATTGAAAAAAATAATAAATTTTACTTTTTCAATTGGAAATATGTTAAAACACTTTGGCTGAATTCAATTTAAGCGGAAAAAATCGATGAGAGTTCAAGTTTCTCGGAAAATTTAAGCAGTTTTAATTTTTTAGCGACAAGAAAATGGAAATTCTGCAGGTGAACACGAATTTTCAAGTTAAGATATAGCGAAATTGTTGTTATTTCCTTTTTTGTAGAGCTAATTGTTGTCATTTCCTTTTTTGTAGCTCTCAATTAGCTCTGCAAAAAGGAAATGACAACAATTTCGCTATTTCTTAACTTTTAGAAAAATTGAAGAAACGACATAAATTCAGTAGTAAAGTGGTAAACCGGTATAAGTCGATTTTGACTATTGCCCAGTTTTCAATAAATATCTCAAAATCTAAGAGAACTAGAAAAATGTTTGTTACAACCTTTTTTGTAGCTCTCAATTCGCTCTACAAAAAAGGTTGTAACAAACATTTTTCTAGTTCTCTTAGATTTTGAGATATTCATTGAAAACTGGGCAATAGTCAAAATCGCCTTATACCGGTTTACCACTTCACTACTGAATTTATGTCGTTTCTTCAATTTTTCTACTGAAAATTAGGAATTCTATGCAAGAAGCGATGCCCTGTGTTTGCACACATGTCATCGAAACGTAAAAATTTATTCAAAGTTTATTGAAGTTTATTTTTGTACCGGAATACGCGACCCAGGCCCATGGTCCGCTATTGATGACATCAGCGATAGCGCCGATTTCTTCGTCGATTGTTTCCATTTTTTCATCTGATCTTCTCTTCCTTCCTAGTCTTGGGCCGAACCACATGGCACCGGCTATCCCGTCGCTAGTCTCTGTGCATCTCCCTCCGTTGCAAAGTACATTGGAGTCCAAATTTCTGTCTGCAAAACTCGCCGCTTGATTGCCATCTGGAATTTCGGTGATTCCTCGCGAGATTAGTAGGAGTCACTTGCAAAATGCACGGAGAGAAATATTCAATAGAAATCACGTTTTCCGTAATTCCGGAGCGAAATGTGGTTGTAGGAAATTTTACGGAACAGTCACGGAATTCGATTACGAGAGCCTTTCTTCATTAGTGCACCTCCAGTGCTTCGACAATATTTCAGAATATTCTAGAATTTTCTAGCATTTGTCGTCAAAATGTCGACTTCGATGAAAAAAATTGACCCGCCGTAAGGCAAAAAAACAACAATTAATTATTATTCGTAAGGACAATCCCCGAAATGCACTATTTAAGCAATCTTCGTAAATCTTCGAGACTTCCTATTCTAGAAAGGTTTGAACCCTTAGAAATTTCAATTTCTTTTCATTCTGCACTGCCAAGAAAAACCTACTAGAAAAAATCAAAATCAAATTCGATTTCAGATGAAAAAAAAATGATGAAATTTCAAATTTCACTGAAAAGTGAATGAAACCCCAAATTTTTGAGCGCAGAAAACCAAGAATTCCTCACTTTCTTGAATTTCCCGTAAAACTATAAATTCCAATGTGTAAACTCCGCGAACGCTAATTCTCACGGAACAATCCAAATAAAATTGACAGTATCCCTTGATTTTTTTTCAAATCGTGAATTATCAATAACGAAATTTCTTCAGATTTCATCGGAACAGTCACTCGATGAGAATTCCCAAGAGATCTACTCGAGATCTACGCAAAAATCTTAAAGTAGCTCTACCCTTCGGCCGCACTGAGAAAAAAAATTACTTTTCCCAAATAAATCTGCTAACTACAAGAAAATCCACACATTTCAAATGCAAATATTTGCATACATTTACTTGTAGCAAGTAAATTTACTTGGCAGAAGTAATTTTTTTTCTCAGTGCGGGCTACGCTTACTTTTGGATATCTTCAGTTTTTAAATTTTTTAACTAAATTGCACGGAAAAAATTTGAAAAAATTCATACCCATTCAGTATTATCTAGATTAAATTTCGCAAAATATTGATATTTTTTCGAACATTTCCCTCTTATAAATAAATAATAAAACTTGTTTGCAAAACGGTGGATTATTCTTTATGAGGTGTCAAAGAAATTCTCGATTTTTTCACATCTAATGAAAAAAAATTCAGATTTTAATCTTTGATTACAATGGAAATGTTGATTTTCACATAAGACACTGGGTTAAATCCTGATTTTTAAACATTTCTTCTTTGAAAAACCAAAACGATAATTAAATTGAGAAAAAAATTATAATTCCGAATCTAATCGAGTTTTCTGCAATTTTTTTGCAGTTCTCAATAATCTTTGAATTTACCGTAAGGGCAGAGCTACTTNGTGTTGACTATATAAAATAACAGCCGTATAGTGTAATTCTATTGGCTGAAATGTGGATGGGAAAAATTCTCGATGGAAAAAATGGTAAATTTTACAATTTCAGCCCAAATGACTTTCACGTTTAGTAAATTTCCCCGAGTCAGTGGAGAAAAATTCACTATTCGTCTCGCACTTTTGCCACAATATAGAGTGGAAAAAACCTAGAAATGGATTCCGCTTCACGATTACTTGACTTGTTTGATCATTTTTCTCCAACTTTTTGCTCCGTGCACTGAGAGAAAAATCCGAAGTTCGATTTACAATAAGAAAATAGTTGAGGCATTTTGGTGAACGATACGATTTTTTTTGTGTGCGGCACATAACATTACAGTAACTTCACAGGCGTAATTTTTGCAAATCAAAATGCAGTTAACCCTAGTTGGTCACGATATGTGAACTTGGAACTTGGTCACCTCCGCAGGGAATAGCCGCCGTGTTATTTAGGCCCGAGCGTTGCCGAATTCACTCTATACTGCCCGGGCGCGTTTAGCGAGACTTCGGCAACGTCGCACAACGGGCAATTTCATTTAACATGGGAAAAATTGCCAGTCTGTTAGAAATAATTTTTTTTCTTCAGGAATTGTGGATATAAATAATTTTAAAAAATATTATAATTTTCTCGACACTTGAATTGACGCATTCCAATTTTTTAGGATTTTTCCGCTCAGCCAGTCAATGGTAAGAAAAAAAAATCGACCTTCTGCGGCGTTTCCCTCCTATAGTGACCAACTAGGGTTAAGGGTGCCAAGTGAATTTGGCGATGACCTTGAAAATTGACATTCACAAATTGACATTGACAATTTTAAAATTTTAGAACTTATGGATATCGAGAAATTAAATAAACAAAATCAGTCGTATACACGGCCTCTTATGGAGTTTTGATTGAATTGAACGTTTCAACCCCCTAGGAACTCAAGAAAAATTTGAAAAAATTTGAATATATGGGGAATGATGTGTTCAATGTGATGGCGACAAAAAACAATGGGGTACCGGGGTGAATAAGAGAGATATTTCAACCCGCCGTACCCATTTGATCCCATGCTTTCTCGAGGTTCGTCACGCGAAATAGAGGATTTTCCGCATTTATTTTCTCGATGTCTAGTTCCGGTTGCTTGTTTGAAATTTCGTCGGATGGATGAATACATATTTCTCCAATGATAGAGGGAAAGAAAAAATTTTTTTGAATCTTTTTTCAAATTCACTTGGCACCCTTAAACTAACCAAAGTTCAGAAGTAACCACGACAAATCTATCATGAGTAGAACTATAAAATAGTTGCAATGACTACATTCCACTGTAGTAATTACTTCCACGGCCATAGTTACCGTGACCCATGAAAAATTGTTGAGGACTTTTTGACTATAATTCGATGGTGATGGACTATAGTCAGAGGAATTATTTTTCTCTCAGTGTTTAAACATTGCTCAAACAATCTTTACCATAATCACAAGTCACAACAGCGATGGTAGCCAGGAGAGTACCAACTCGTACACAAGCACTTGCACACGAAATGGTGAACATTGTGTCCTCAACGGTATATCCCGATCAAGTGGTGTCGATGGCAGTTCAATCCCCAGGTTTTATAGTACTCCTGCTAACCTAATCCCAAGTAGAGAGACGAAGGGGGAATTTTGTCATTCCTCTCTCTCCGGGACGCGTGGAAAATCCCTGTGGATGGGGTACGTGGGTTTACAAGTGTTATTTTCTCCTGTTTTCTGTTTCAGCGGGGGTTGGCGAGTGGGGGGGGGGGGGGGG
>NW_021680357.1:791658-802024 GCF_001412515.2 Diachasma alloeum
GAGAATGAGGAAAAAGCTGTGGGGGTGGGCGGAGAGAGGGGATCGACAGTAGTTCAGGACCCCCGCGTGCAATCACGACGGACTACCGGCGATTTGTCTCCATTTTCATTGAGACATCGAGTCGCCCATACACGATGAAGACACTTAGAAGATCCACGAGGGATGCGAGAGAGGTGAGAACAGAGACTGAACGATTGACACGAGACCTAATACACGAGCTGCCGGGAAATTCTCGAATTCGAGAGACGTAGTTCGCGAAGGGGATGACGGCCGGGCATTCACGCACGAAAAAATTTAACAGAAAAGCCGAGGGATTTTTGTAGACAATTCTATTGGATTTCTGTTATTGAGCTTTCTATTAGGTTTTGGCCCATGCTGAGAGTAAACATTAGGAGGGATATTTAATGTCTTTCACAAAAATGGAATTTTTGTCGTGATCATCAGAAATATCACTAGGAGAATTCGAACTGTTGGCAGGAAAAAATATCACAAAAGTTAAATAAGACAAAAGTTATCTTCAGGGGAACATGTAATTTTTCGACAGAACTAATTGTTTCTCTCAGCGCAAGACATAATTTTTTTCTTTGATTTTACGTTTTGGCGAAATTTTTTTGACATTTTCTATCTTCTTCTCACTCGAGAATTCTAACGAAATTAGGGTCAAACATTTTGCACCTCGGCCAAAAAATCATATGCCCCACGTGAGAATATTTGATGGAATGGAACAGATTTACTTGAGGGAAATTCACCAACTTGATAGAAGAAAATTTAATATCTTTCACAAAAATTAAATTCTTGTGGTGATCATGAGAAATATCCCTAGGAGAATTCGAACTGTCGGCAGGAAAAAATATAATCTATTGTTCGATAATCATTTGATCTGAGAGAACTCCATAGGTTTATTCCTTAGAAAGAATACATTAACGAGGAAGGAATATTTTTTTCCCAAAAAAATTGTCCCCTCGAAATTATTTAGTTTTGCCAATAACGCAGTTTTCGGCGAGAAAATTGTAGTTTCCTCTTGAAATTATCATTTGTTCCATGGAAATTATAAGTGTTTATTGGACAAAGATATACAATACTCAATAATATTCACTTGATAAAACCGGAGACTCATATAATTCTCTGTAGAACGAATGCATTTACCCGAAAGACGTATAAATGTCTCACGAGAACAATTACTACTACAAAAATCATCATGTTTTATGGAAACTTTCTTTTTTGTCCACAAGTAGATTGATTCAACACGACAAAAGATTTTTTCAGGGAAACATGATTTTTCGGCAGAACCAATTTTTTCTCAGTCTTTGTTCATCAGAAAAATTTTGCTACCCCAATTTTTCAACCGTTTGACCACTTCGCTACTGAATTCTTTTTCAACTTATTTTTTAATACAACAGCAACTAAATGAAATAGATGGGAGCTTTATTTATTAAATTGCCCTGACGACGCAAAAACCTCTCCTCCACATCATTTGTAACGTGCAAGAAATTCCCACACACACGATGTCAATGACGTGCCAAGGACTCTGCTAATCCCTCCTTTCCCCGGTTGCAAATTAAATCTAGATCCGATTGACAGGGTTTAAGCTCCACGGAGGAGCGTCAGTCGGGGCGCCGTGTCACTGTTACCCATTCATTACGCCGTATGGGGTAGAGAGTGGAGCACAGAGCCGTGCGTATAAACACTCGGGGCCAGAGATCCTCTGTTTACCCGGGAGGTGAAACGAATGAGAAAAGAAAAAACAGAAAAACTCAATGAAAAATTCATTCGCAATTGGAAATTCTGCGAAAGGTGAGCGAACGCTTTGATTCATTTTTCGTTCTTTTCAAAAAGAATCTTTAGTGTTAATGATGATCGATTCACGGATAGCCAAATCCATAAATTATCATTACCGTTGAGGATTGAAGCCGTCAATTAATTAACATCATTGTAATTTTTTAACTTCCCGACCCGAAGGGAGGAAGTTATTGTAATGACCCCGAAAATCCAATGTGGAAATTTAAGCATTTCTCCACGGTTCATGACCTTTGGAACCACTTCTGACCCTTTTCAGGTACCTGTCTGTATGTGTGGATGTGTGTATGTGTGTGCGTACGTCTGTGACAAAAATTTTGTGCCACGATTCCTCCTGAACAAACGATGCGATTTGACTTTTTTTTTTTTAATCGCTGTATTTTCATGTAACTTGAACCTGATTAGATTATGGAGACGATCGTCTCAGCGTTTCTCCAGTTTTTTCCAAAAAACATTTGGAAAAAAGTCGAAAATTAGCGTTTTTTTGTAAACGAGACCATTTCTCCGTGCATAACGATGCGATTTCAAGTTTTTTTTGTTAGAAACGATGAATCTTGATATAACGCACAAATCATGGAATACTGGAAGACATTTAATCAGCAGTTCACTAGCTTTTTTCGAAATCGATATACATTCAAGAAACAATTTTACTTTTCTGATAAATTACATCTTTTCTCGATGCGGAATACGGCGATGTGTGTGCATGGGAGTGTGTGTGAGTGCGAGCACGCGCACGGATTTTCTTGTCTTCTATGGGTATTTCCTCGGAGAAATGTGAGAAAAAGATTGAATAAATACATAATAAAAAAATTAATGAAAGAAAAAACAAATGGTCGGGAAGTTATTGGTGCGACCCGTAATGGGTCACATCCAATTCCACCAACCCCTACCGGTCATACCCTAAAGAGGGAGCGCGCGAAGCGCGCGACCGGTCCTGATTTTTAATTATTCAAGTGCACTGTTAGAAATTCCTTGAAATTTCAGTCACATTATCATCTGAATTTTCGATGTTGTGAGGTTGAATTCAATTTCAAATGAAAGCATTCATTAAATTTCTCATTTATTTTAAGAATTCACGACAATTCACGACGATTTTTCATGTTAAACAATCAATGATTTTGCAATGAAACCTTGAATTTCCAAACTCATCGCGAAAATTGAACATCACATACAATTTAATTTTCTATAGATGGAAAATGCAGAAAAGTTGTTATTACCATTATTTATTTATTATTATTATTTATTGAGAAAGAACAGCTTAGTTGATACACCTCTCCTCATATTTACCAGTTGCCTGAATTTTCAAAATTATCAAGGTTTTTCAGTGCCGTATGGACTTGAACATCGAGAATTACTTGAATATTCAAGAAATTAACTGATTCGTCAATGAAGGAATATACAGAAATTTCATGTTATTTTGTCGTTGTTAAAAATTTCAACGTTTTTCACTTGAAATTTCCAGAGCAATTTTTCAACGGTGTATCATCAATTTTAATGTTCTAATTTTGACCTATTTTATTATTGTTAACCCTGAATAACCCTGATTAAATCCCGACTATACCCTGATTAAACCCGGCCTGAAAACGAATTCGTCTTGAGAGGGTCTGAATGCAGAATTATTTGACAGAACGAAATAATGCGCAAAATTTTGATGACATTTCAATTGATTACAGTACTTCGACATGAAGAAATATAAGAAGAGAATAGTGAAATAAGAACTAAAAAAGGGAAGGAAGGAAATCCGGAAGCAAATTGCTAATTTATTGGCAACAACAATTACACTCGCTTATAAAAAAAGCAATTGTCCACTTGTGTCTTGATGATGCCGTTTTAAATAACGAATCATAATTTTTTTACTCGACCGCCCTTAACGACATTTTAATGATTCTCCGCAGAAAATCAATGACTCGTTTCGCGGTGGTCTAGTATAGTCCTAGACTGTGTCCGCCTGGCGCTGGTCAAGATGACACTTTAATCGCCGGACAGATTGCCGAGGCTAGATGCTCGTTTAGATAGACTTGTCGAGCTCTGTCGAGAGCATTCGGGTGTTGGTTCAACCGATTGACCCGTAATGGAAGCCGGGGGCAGATAATATTCCCCCACACCCGGTCCCGCCGCCCCCCTCATAAGAGAATAGACCGGGGGGTGATTCAGTCTATTATTTTGACTTCTGCCCCCTCCGATGGCACTCTGCGGCTGTTTATCCCCACATCCTTCCATGATTTACGTAATGATTGGATTACCCAGATGAGTTGATTCAATCCATTTTATTAATTGCAAGGGAGTTGGGGGGATCGAGGTGGATGAGAGCTCAGACTAAAAATAAAATAGTGTTTATCTGGATTAGGTGTTCTGCGCTGCGTCAAAGGCGAGAGTTTACGCTGTTGCTATCTGCGCGTGGGTATATTTGACGCGTGCTCACTTCCCCTTTAGGTGTACTTATATCTCCATTGACACGAAAAAAAAATTGCAACATGTGTTGGGATACTTTTACATGGAATTGGGGATTTTATGCACGCGGAGGAATATTTCATAAAAATTATGTATCTTTTCCGTGATTCCAGGGCGATATGTGGTTGTAGGAAATTTTACGGAACAATTACGGCATTTTTACCTAAAATAAAGGAATTTTTCCAGAGCGTTTCGTAATTTTTATCTGAACCAGATTAGTTAATTGCAGTGAATAGTGTTATATTTTTTAAAAAACGACAACAACTGCGTCGTTTTCAGAAAAAAGTTCGCCAAGTACGCACCTGTTTGTTAGTTTTTTGAAACAAATAGATTCACAGAATTTGAATTTTAAAAAGGTTAAGAAATATGAAAGACACCCAGAGTGTTTCTCTCTTTCACTGGTTTTGAAATTGGAGGAATCAAAATTCACAAAAACAAAATCATTTGAAGAATCAAAGGGCAAAAAGTACTTGGTGCACGTATTTTTCAAGAATAGGTGTCTCAGAGATTTTTGCGTGTACCAAGTACTTTTTTTCCGTTTGATTTTTCAAATGATCTTGTTTTTGTGAATTTACAATGTCCAAAAAACTTTCGTGAGATGCGAGGTGGACAAACATTGGGGGCGACTATTTTTAAAAAATCCAAATTTGCGTAAACAATTTTTTTTCACTAATATTGGAGAGGAGGTTAAATTTTGTTCAGAAAAAAATTAATGTCCTGAAAGCATTATCTACGCTGTAATTAATTATTGAATTTTAGGTGACCTACTCTATCTGTGTAGGAGTGCGGTCGGTTCTGGCGTGCGCCCCATTCTGTTATGGGCGCGTACTTGGCGAGAGACATTACCGCATCTCCTGATTAAATTTCTGAAGTGAATATCAAGTTTTCCGAAGGAAAAGTTTCAGGAATGTATTGTATTTTTTTTTATATATAATACATCCAGTGTACCGTTCTTTGAAGACAATCTATTCGGCGTATTCGGCTCCAAGATTTGTTGTAAATAATGATAGCATACGTTGAAAATCTTACGATAATTCTATGTTATATTATATTCTGTACTATTCTATATTATATATATTATGTATTATAAAATATAATGTATTATAATATAGTATAGTAATAATAATAATAATTTATTTCCCTTAGTACCTAAATTTCTTTTTCTCTACATAAATATATAGTATAGTATAGAATATAATATAATATTATCGTAATATCTTTAATGTATGCTATTATTGATAAAAAATCTAATGACACAATACGAAGAATAGATTGGCTTCAGAAAACGTTACACTGAATTTTTTATTGAAGGAACCTCCTGTAACAAATTACGATATGTACCGTCACTGAAATTTTCTGAGTGGATTCCGTAATCGGTGAGCGAACTGTGAGTTCGGTAATTTTTACTGAACATTTCTCTCCATTTGGAAATTGTGGCAGAAGTCGATGTTGAATTCGCCAGGTTTTTCAATAAAAATTTTTCGTCCGAGTTTCCCTCGAAAAAATTATTATCCAGATAGTTTAATATTTCAACACTCCACTACTGGACGCGCCCCAGCAGGAGAGAGATCATACGCAGGGAGAGGAATTGGAAGATCAAGTGGCCCTATTCAAGGTCTCGAGTTCTGTTTACATAACGAAGCGATCGTTGTCCACACGCGGCTCTGAGACGCCCTATTTGTCAGTGACGGAAACACGTCTCTCTCATCCTCGCAGAAATTTGATCCTAATACGACGTTGTGTCTCGCCCCGGGTGAATTATGTGGCGCTTGGTGCCACTCCGGAGCCATGAGGGGCCCGAAAAGTCTTTTCATTTTTCCTATTGCTAGCCCTAGTCTGGTCACCAAACGCGACCCTGCGACTCGGTCACCTCCGCGGGGATTCCCCGCTGTGTCATTTTGGCTTTAGCGTTGCCGAATTCACTCTATACTGCTCCGGCGCGTTTAGCGAGGTTCCGGCAACGTCGCGTCATGGGCAGTTTCATTTAACATGGGAAAAAATAATTCACCTGTTCGAAATAATTTGTTTTCTTCAGGAATTTTGAGAAATATGTTGTTCTAAAAACTACTGTAATTTTTTAGACACTTCAATTGAGAAAGTCAATTTTTTTTTCAATTTTTCCGGTTAGCCAGTCAATTGTAATTGAAGAAAAAGGACGCGCGGCGGGGTTTCCTCATAGGGCGACCAATCTAGGGCTAGATAGTCCATACGCTGACTGCGGTGTTATCCCGAAAATGAGGTCCCCAGCTGAATACGATCGATATTTACTAATTCGAAGGTGTGGAACACGAATATGTTGGTTATTTTTCCATCTGCTTCGGCAAAGGCATTGTTATTAACAATTTAATTATCTAAATTGACATAGTGCGAAAGCTACTCAAGCTATCGAGAGAAATTTCAAACGAAAAATATTTCTTTCATGAAAATTAACATTTTTGGATTATTGTAGGACTCGTGGTTACTGGTTTGGGAATACGAAATCACTACTAGAGCGAATTTCAACCGACGACGGTGGCCGAAGTGGTTAAATCGCTCGGCTGGATGTCGGGACCCGTGAGGTGTGCACGGCGTGTAATTCCCACGTAAAATGGCGTTAAATTGGCCAGTCAATTTTTTTCAATTTTTTTCGTTGCATCCTCATTCCTAATGAAGTCGATTGTGTCAGTTTTTTCAAAAGAAAAAACAAAACCTCTCTGAAATTCATTTCATAAAGATGTCTGTCGTTCGGGACGTGCCTGTACCACCAATAATCACGTATCTCAGCACGCGAATTTCCACTCTAACTCCTCCCACCCCGCATTCACCGATGGTTAATGAAATAAAGTTGTCGACGAGCCTCTTTAATTCATCTTAATAGCCTCACGTACCCCATCCACTCGACGTTGTCATGAATCTGTAAACAAAGTGGCGTCGATGCTCCCAAGAATTTGGATCAATAAACAGTCCTCACAATGTACAATATTTAATGATCGCCATTGTGTCAATATTTACAGAGAGACGTTTGTGATCTCGCGTGAATTAAATGTCTAGTGTCTAGACATTTTTTTCTTCATCCGTTCAAAGAGCCGGTTCAGGTGGGGATTTTCGGCTCCGTGGGATTCAATCACACCAACTCTTTGCTTTTCAATGAGGAGACAAGGCACTCATTGTGGAGAAAATTCGGAATTCCGAGAAGTTGAGGGGAAAGTATCACTTACGCCTGGGAGCATGGCGGTGATTTTGAAGAGCTCTTGAATATCATTTTTTTAAGAATTCATCTCCCTTTTTCGAATTTACGGCGGATTTGGCTTCTTGTAATGGGTTTGAATGCTTTGGCGGAATGATTGAGGAAAAACTCGAGGGGAAATGATATTTCCGCTTGGTTTTCGATTGTTTCAAATGAGTGTGCATTAGGATGGCTCATATGTAAAAAAAATTGAATTTCATAATTTTCGTGTTTGATAAGAATAACCAACGACATGGAAAGTACATGTGAATTTTTTCAACATTTTTGAATCATTTTTCAAGGTTGCGCCGTGTAGTTTTATTTCTTATGGACTTTTACACGCATCGTAGAGATCGAATGTGTCAATCATTTTTTAAAGACTCAATTATTACATCCCTCGGTGTTTCCCCTTCGTGAACCGTTCAGAGGGAGGTTTAAGAACAGAATTAATTTTTGTCTCAACAGAAAACTTATTACTTATCAAAATGAAAATCCTCATTTCTACTCAATTCAGTGATGGAAAAATAGTATATTACGCAACAAGTGCGTAATGGGTTTTTTGGCTCGTGGGAAGTTGTAAAACGAGCCGAAGGCGAGTTTTACAATCCCACGAGTCAAAAAACACCATTACGCACGAGTTTCGTATACTATTTTATGTCATAGGGCCCAGAATCCGCGATTCTACCGAGCGAAGCGAGGTTAGAATCGCGTGATTCTGGGCACCTATGGCATAAAAATTGAAATACCTGTGCATTGTTGGAAAAAAAATTGGAATTAAGAAATTATGAAATTTTACGGGAACTTCAATTGCCAAGAAGTTCAGAATTTTTCAATGAATAATTGAGCTCAAATAGGCAGTTTCCATTGATTTTTCAATCAAATTGAAATTTCAGTGGAACTGTTGCTTGATAAAAATTCCCAGGAAATTTTAGTTGATACAAAAAACGACATGTCTTTATATTATAAAAATCCAAATTAAGACTCCAAAATTAAAGGTCACAAGGGCTAAAATAAGGGTCACCGGGGTCAAAATAAGGGTCATGAGGGTTAGATTAAGGGTCACAAGTGTCAGATGAAGGGTCATGTAGCTCAGTCTGAGACTCACAAGGGTCAAATAAGGATCATGAGGGTCCAATTAAGGGTCACAAGTGTCAGATGAAGGGTCATGAGGCTCAGCATAAGTCATAAGGGTCAAAATAAGGGTTAGGGGTGTCAAAATAATGGTCATGAGGGTCAGAATAAGTATCACGAAGGTCAAATTAAGGGTCGTGAGGAAAAAAAGAGTCATAAGGGTCTGGATAAGGATCACAAGGGTCAGATTAAGGGTCACGTAAGTCGGATTAAGGGTCACGAGTCAGAATAGGGGTCAGATGAAGGGTCATGAGGCTGAGCGTAAGGCCTATAAGGGTCAAATTAGGGGTCACAAGGGTCAAAATAAAGGGTCAGGTCAAAATCAGGATCACAAGGGTCAGATTAAGGGTCCAAAGAAGGGTAACAAGGGCCTAAATAAGGGTCACAAAGATCATATTAAGCTCTAAATAAGGGTAACAAGGGTTTAAATAAGGGTCACAAAGGTCAGATTAAGGGTCACAAGGGTCCGAATAAGTATCATGAGGGTCATATGAAGGTTAGCGAGCGGAGTGAGCGGGGGCGTACCCCCCAGTTCATAAAACAATCAGATCACACATGGAGTTTAAATCTCATCATTCATTCAATAAATAAACAAAAACTGATTTAAATTAATTCTAATATTTATTAGGATACTCTACTCTTTTATACAAAATTTTTACAAACTTATATATCTGATTTATCCCGCAACTGCGGCATAATCGAAACCAGTGCTTTCAACTGATGAAAAGATAAAGACAGTAATCATAGTACTTCGAAAGGAAAAGCTAAAAATTTAGAGTTACAATCGCAGCATCTGCTCGTCCTCTAATACTCCTTTGGTAAACGCCCTACGAACCAACGAAGTTGTTGCACTTGTAAGTAAATAGAGTAACTAAAAACTATTATATACAGGAGAGCACATATAACGGTATGTGAACCACTGGTTTCATACTTTGGTATTCGTATTTACAAGCTAGCTTTAACTTTTTACACTACTTCCATCGTGGACTACTGTCGTGGACTACTGTCTTTTTGTGAAAAATTTATAGGACATCCACACAGAAAAAACTAAACGGAAATTCAATAGCGAAGCGGTAAAACGGTTTCAGTCGATTTCGACTGTTGGCTAATTTTCGATGAATATCTCGGAATCTGAGGGGTTTAGCTAGAATTTTTTTCAATAGCTGGGGAATATTATAAACATTATCTATGAAAAATATGGAGACAAACGTATTTTATGATTTTCTTATGGGAAATTTCCGAAAAAACAATGTATTTTACGCTCAAAATAACTTTTTTTTCTTCGTCGTTAATAACGGTTACATAAACGTAATTTACGATTTCATATTCGTAATTTTCGCTTCGAAGCTGTAAAACGGTTCAAGTCGATTTCGATTTTTGGGGAGTTTTCGATGAATATCTCGAAATCTGAGGGGTTTAGCTAGAATTTTTTTCAATAGCTGGGGAATATTATAAACATTATCTATGAAAAATATGGAGACAAACGTATTTTATGATTTTCTTATGGGAAATTTCCGAAAAAACAATGTATTTTACGCTCAAAATAACTTTTTTTTCTTCGTCGTTAATTGCGGTTACATAAACGTAATTTACGATTTCATATTCGTAATTTTCGCTTCGAAACTGTAAATCGGTTCAAGTCGATTTCGATTTTTAGGGAGTTTTCGATGAATATCTCGGAATCTGAGGGGTTTAGCTAGAATTTTTTTCAATAGCTGGGGAATATTATAAACATTATCTATGAAAAATATGGAGACAGAAACGTATTTTATGATTTACTTA
>NW_021680357.1:802475-818175 GCF_001412515.2 Diachasma alloeum
ATTCGTAATTTTCGCTTCGAAGCGGTAAAACGGTTCAAGTCGATTTCGACTTTTAGCCAGTTTTCGATGAATATATCGAAATCTGAGGGGTTTAGCTAGAATTTTTTTCAATAGCTGGGGAATATTATAAACATTATCTGTGAAAAATATGGAGACAAACGTATTTTATGATTTACTTAAAAAACAATGTATTTTACGCTCGAAATAACTTTTTTTTCTTCGTCGTTAATTCCGGTTACATAAACGTAATTTACGATTGCACATTCGTAACTTACGCTTCAACTTTAAGCGTAAAAGACGACTTCTTGAACGTAATTTACGTTTAGTTTTTTCTGTGTGCGCCAAATAATCCTGATGGAAGGAATAAAATGACTAATTTGGATTATTACTGGACATAAGATCAGGCTTTAAACTTTAGGTCCAGAAGGTTGTACTTTTTAATCCGACAGTAGACATTTCTTTCCACGAATTTTTGGCTTTCGTTTATTTGGGGTTTCGAGTGTTTTGGAAGCGATGAGGATGGGAATATCTACTGTAACTGACCCACTGACGTCGCTGTTGGTGTATTTGTGGATGGGGTTTCTTGCTTGAGCTCGAGGGCCCACATGTGCTGGGGCCATCCAGTTCGTCCTTTGCCTTTGGAGACCTCTTCGGTGGGGTAATTCTCCATGGACTGACACATTTCATTCTGTGACAAAAATTTATCGATAGATTAGTTTTTTGAGTTCTTGAATGCAAGTCAATTGTCGATTGGCAACGCAAATCACTCATTCAAGCCATCAAGATATTCAAGTTTAAAATAGTTGGATTTGAAAAATGACATTTCTAGTGATAGAAATTAAGTACACTAAAGAAAAACTACTTTATGAGAACTCGAACATGGGGGATATCTCAAACGAATGGAGAAAGTAAGGCGGTTTTCATGAGTACACGCCTAACAAACAAAAGAGAATTGAACACCATTCTATGAAACATGAATAAACGAATCATAATTGTCCAATCATTTAGGTCAGAGGAAAACAGAATAATTCTACTTTCTTAATATTGCGTTTACTAAGGTTTTCTTCGAACAAAGTTGATTAGAATTAATAGCTAGAATTATGAGATTGTCTCACATTTTTGACGTTAAGGATACGAGAATCTGAATGCAATATAGTGAAAATGATGATCGATTTTTTCACTTTGAACAAATAATAAGGGAGAGTGGGGTAAAACGGCCGCTTTTGACTTTTTTTGTGATACTCACAACTCAGAAACAAATTCATTAATTGAGATCAGTCTAGGCTCATTCCAAAGGGGAAGAAGTGTAGTTTCCATGGGAAAAAAAATTATTCCATTTTATTGAAAATTGAATGAGCTGTTAACATTTTTGAAAAAATCAAAAGGGGCCGTTTTACCCCACTCACCCCTATTAATATCCAAATACAAAATTTCCGATCTGAATAAAAAGAAGCTGTGACTCAATATTCCAAATTTTGTTTTAATTTTTAATTTGGTGCTGATAACACGAGATGACAATATTCTAAGCACGGAATTATATTGATGAGATGAACAACAGATTAATTGAATTACCGTGTGAACTAACTAAAAATTGATAACAGTGTGGGCACGCACTTTTATCAGAGAATGAGAATTCTGTGCTTTTGTAGAATTTTGTACTTTTCACGTATAAAATCCAAAAAACCACGGGAACCTGCAATACCGATAGGGGGGACCCCTGACCTCTGCGTGCGCACGGGTTCCGTTACCCCTTAATCCGAAAATCTTGAAAGCTCACCGTCATCTGTTGCGACTTGTTCCGTCGCCCGTTCGATAGGATTTCCGCTCTGAAAGTCTGCGGTTCCTCCCCCTCCTCGCTGTCCAACACCGCCATGAGGTACCCAATGTAGGAGGCAGCCAGTCTCAGGGTCTTGATCTTCGATAGTTTCGTGTCCGCCGGGACATTTGGAATGCAATCCCTCAAGTCTGCAAAAGCATTGTTGATACTTTGCGTTCGTCTCCTCTCCTTCTTGTTCGCTGTGTTCCGCCTCTTCGGTCTTATCACGACGCCATTTTCCACTCTGGACGCGAGGTGCTGCTGCAAGTTCATCTGATAGTGCGGGGGATTGCCGACGACATTCATCTGGTGGAGGGTGTTCGGGGGGTACTCGTTGGACGGTCGATTTTTCTGGTTCAGTTCTGGGGGGGTCGGGTGGTGCGGCAGGGGCTGGGGCTGCTGGAGCTGCTGATAATGGATGTTGTACTGCTGGTGGACCGAGGGGGGGTAGTGCTGCACTGGGGAACTGTAGACACTCTCTTGAACGCCGATTTCCTCGATTATTGGAGGGGGGGTTGAGGCTGCTGGACTCCCGGCCCCTGAGGAACTGCCGGAGATGCCGGAGTCCGCGCCACCCCAGTAGGTTGATTGACTGTCTGCGTCGGGGATGTTTATGGGGCCTGTGTGGAGAAAATTATTTGGTGAATTTCAACAACCGATTACCCGGGAAAAATGCTCTGTAAACATTACGGAACTCAGTTCGCTCACCGATTACGGAATTGACGCAGAAAAGTTAAGTGACGGTATTGTAATTTTTCACAGGAGATTAAGATAAACATTACGGAACGCTGTGGAAAAATTCCGTGACCGGTGCGTAAAATTTCGTACAACTACATTTCGTTCCGGAATTAGGGAAAAGATATGTAATTTTTATTGAATATTTCTCTCCGTGTATTGAGTTTGAACGACTATTTGTTGAATTTCAACAAGTAGTTGGGGACATTTAACAACTTATTGATTAAAATTCAGAAAAGATTTTTCAGTTCAATTCGTTAACCAAACTGAATTGTGTCTGCCGATTCATGAATATGCATAAAATTTCGTACAACTACATTTTGTTCCGGAATTAGGGAAAAGATATGTAATTTTTATTGAATATTTCTCTCCGTGTATTGAGTTTGAACGACTATTTGTTGAATTTCAACAAGTAGTTGGGGAAATTTAACAACTTATTAATTAAAATTCAGAAAAGATTTTTCAGTTCAATTCGTTAACCAAACTGAATTGTGTCTGCCGATTCATGAAGTTTTACCACTTCATCCGTGACTTCACTACGGATGAACTCTCTGTTCAATCGACGACAAATTCGAAAGTGTCGAACACTGAGAGAAAAATCTGAAGTTCGATTTACAATAAGAAAATAGTTGAGGCATTTTGGTGAACGATACGATTTTTTTTTGCATGCGGCACATAACATTATAGCAACTTCACAAGCGTAATTTTTGAAAATCAAAATGCAGTTAAACTAACCAAAGTTCAAAAGTAACCATGACAAATCTATCGTGAGGAGAACTATAAAATAGTTGCAATGACTACATTCCATTGTAGTAATTACTTCTCCGGCCATAATTACCGTAACCCATGAAAAATTGTTGAGGACTTTTTGACTATAATTCAATGGTGATGGAGTATAGTCAGAAGAATTATATTTTTCTCTCAGTGAAGAAATTGGAATTGAATTTTTTAACAATAACTACACTGTTGAAAACTTTTTGAAATTTACGTAACAGATGCATTTGAATTTTCAATATTCTGAACTTGAATTCAATTTCGGGCTAAATTGCTCATGGAATTCCTGATTCATCTTGGATATTCAGTAGTAATACCTCAAAAGCTTCAAAATCATCGGGCATTTCCCGATAGCTTCGTTACAAACAAATGAGGGTGTCAAGTTTTGCAGGTTAAAAAATCCTGAGCGCTTGCGCGAGAGATTTTTCTGCAAAATTTGGCACGATGCACGGAGAGAAATTTTCTAGAAAAATTCTAGTACGAGTACTGGAAAAAATCACAATCCACCGTCTATGAAAAATTCTAGTGCTGTTAAGGTAAAATTTCTTGGTATTTCTGGGAAAATTTCTGGGGACTTCTGTGAAATTTTCACAGAAATACTGGGAAAAATTCACGTGTTCCCCTATAAAATTTCTAGTGCCGGCACTGGAATTTTTTCCTGGCCGTCACTTTGCGCCTCTTTTCCCGTGCTAGCACTAGAATTTTTCTAAAAAATTTCTCTCCGTGTGGTTTGTTTGCAGGGGAACTTGAGGGAAATATCCGACTTAGGGGAATCTAGGGGTTTAAAATATTTTTAAATCAGGTACGCTCTCTCTTGCACTTGACAAACATTTCCACAATACTCTGTTGAAAAAAAATTAGCTGAATTTCGCGGATAAAGACTTTAATGTCGATTTAAGTGAAACAAGTCAATGGAATTTGATGTTATTCTGATAATTCAGGTAAAGTCGTAATTTTTTAGCGGCAGGAAAAAACTGAAAACGCATATTCACTGCAAAATTCTCTGGAATTTCCAGGGAATTCGTTCAAAATTTTCGGAATTTCAGGAATTTTTCGAGAATCCCCTGAAATTCAAGCTGAAGATTTATCTGAATTTCCTTTCTCATTAATTTTCCCGGAATAATTAAACTGAAAGTTACAGTTTTCACGGATTTTTCCCTAAAATTATAACTAAATCATAATTGAAAATTATTATAAATTATAATTTTATTAATGAATTATAATTTATTCATAATTTTATGGAAAAATCAGTGGAAACTGGAAATTCATGGACTGGAAATTTGAAATTATAATTTTATTAATAAATAAAAAATAAATTTAAAAATAAAATTTAAATGATAAATTATGATTTAAACTTATTATAAATTATAATTTATAATTTCAATTTTTATTAAATTTTTTCATGAATTTTCTACGATAAAATGAAATTTCTTGAAATTTCAGTGGAAAAATTTTTGACAGTGTACAATTCTTCGACTCTCACACCCTGAAAAATCCCCGAAATTGACCCCTCCGCTGGCGAATATTCCGCCAGCTTCCGCTTCATTCCAAAGACATCAATTTTTTCCAATTTCAAAAATTTTGAAACCAAAAACAATCCATTCCCCGAACTTACCATAGGGTAACTGTGTAATGTAATCATACGGCTGGTGCCACTGCGGGTAGTAATCCGCCTGTGCCTCGTACCCGCCCAGCATTTTAAACTTCCACTCGTCAACAAACCAAAATACTCAGCAACAAATTTTTCCCCAAAAATTCTCAGCCGATTAAATTCACTCTCACAATATCAAAATCACTGGATGCACTCAACGTCCAGAAATAATCCGCCTGCAGTACTGTTGTCAAACTAATTATCGAAACCCCCGTTGTGACCGCGACGTGGACGCGTGCGCGATTGCGGATGCTGCAGAAGTGACACTGATCTAGGGAGGACCCTGCATCGGTATCACCATTTAGACCCAGAGGAGAGAAAAAAAAACGCGAGGGCAAGTGGGACGGGACGTGGCCAATTCCGGCGATCAGTTGCGCGGGCCACGCCCCTCGGGCGGAGCCAGTCACCCCCGCGTATTCACGCGACTGGAGAATTCAATTAGTAAATTGGTGGCTTGGTGTTGGATACATTTTTTCCAGCGGTGGGAGATATGATTTAAGAGCCTAGAAATCGACGGAGCGGTGGTAATTCGATTTGGGGGGGAATTATCTCGGTATTCGGGGAAAAAAGTTGGGGAAAAATGACTAAACAGGTCGACTAGTCGAGCAGCAGAATCCATTTATAGGGATTTTTCTCACTGTATTGATGCAAAAATGGCGAGAAAATTAATCAATTAATTTATTCATTTATTCATTCACGGAAAAATTACCTGAATTGAGGATAAAATATAGGGGAAGGTGTGCCTGGACCGCTCAGCGGGTAATACCGCTCACCCGATTTTCTCCACAACCATCAACGTGAAAATTTCTTTCTGTTCCTGATCATGAAGAATTTGATGATAGGATGTGATTGTCGGAAAAATTTCACTTTATTTACCACTTTAAATATGAAAAAACACGTAACGAAGTTTTGAGTTCTTTACAGTGCGAAATTTGTGGACTTTTAATTAAGGTTTTTGATAGTTTCAAACGCTGAATTCTCATATTAAACTGTGGTTATTCGATTCGTGGTACTTTCACGCGTAATTTGAGATCAATTCGAACTCAAAACTCCACTCATGTCAATAATTATCAACAATTTTGTTGACGCCGAACGGAGCCGGTAATACCGCTCATAGGATCGGCCACGTAGTTGCTCGACAGCACTCGAGTACAGGTTAGGTTGCGGCGCGAGCGATACACGCAAAACCCTATGAGCGGCATTGGAATCGTCGCGAGCGGTATTACCCGACGGCGGGTAGTACCGCTCAATAGGCTCTCTCTTTTATTTTCAATCAATTTTGCGGATTCTAAGGAGAATTAGGTGTCTACACTTCGAGAATAACGAGTTCAATAGTTAAAGAAGTCTCACAAATACGTTTTTTATACTCAAGTTGAAATATAAAATATAAAACTGGCATTTTCCCTTAGGTGGGCGGTACAAGCACACCTTCCCCTAGGGTAAAAAAATAGAACTCTTCCATTTTTGTGGTGAATACGTGTGACTTGACACCGAGGACTGTTTTATTTGACTCAAGTAAATGTATCTCAAGAAGAAATAATTGATATTAACTGTAAGATCTTATTTATTTGTAAGTGGTTCAAGTGTATAGTACTTCTTCCAAGAAAGAAACATCTCAACATCTCAATACTCGCCGGAGGCGAGTGCGCGGAGCGTGTGGGAAATTCCACTTTATGCACTAGTGATGAAATAGTATATTTCGTAACGAGTGCGGAAGAGAGTTTTTTGGCTGGTGGGAGGTTTATAGCACGAGCCGAAAGCGAGTGATATAATCCCACGAGCCAAAAAACACTTTTCCCACGAGTTTCGAACGATATTTTTCATCACAATGTGTGGAAAAGGGACGTTTTAGGCACGCAAAGCGTGCCTAAAAAGTTACTTTTTCGCACAGCGTGATGAAAAATCATTTTTTCCCCAAATAAGACGTTGCGTTCATCAGAGGGTCAAACATCCGGGCGCAAGAACTTAAGAGGAAAAACCGAGGGGTGATGTCGCGGGCCTGTGGCGCCGACCACCTTTGAAAATGTTGAGGCGTAACACCAGAAAAGACACGCGACCCCAGACCGTAATAAAATGTAACCGGAGGCTCTCCCCAACAATGCGGAAAGGATGTGCCCCCCGAGGATCCCAACAATGGCCACTTCCTCGTGATATGCGCCGCGCTACCACTTCAAAATCTGGTGCACACGTGTTAAATATGTAAACGTAACCCTCCCCTTCGCGATAACTGGCTCCGTATCTTCATGAAAGGAAAATAATGGTGAAAGCGGGCGCAAAAAAGACTCCAAAATGTCACGAACAAAAGGTTTTCAGGAACTGTTGGAACTTCTCTTTATAAAATTTCACGCTCTTCAACGCTCAACACTTTTATTTTTCAACCCGAGGGGAGGTATTTTGGGGAGAAGTGTTCCATTCAGAAGAATTTTCATGAGGTATTAGAGAGAAATTTTCAAGTGGTCATTGACATTTTCCCTGGGTCCTACATGTGAATGTCGTAAATTGAAATGAGAGGAAAAGTCTCGGGTGCGCGTTGGCGCCATCGCGAAACCCGGCGTCTCGACACCCCCGATTTTTTATGACTGGTCCTCGGGCTCGACCTAGTTCCCTTAACAGAAAAATAAAAGTATCTTGGGTTGCGGTGGCTCGCTGGAGAGAAAAAAAATTATTTCTGCCGTCGAACAATTTTTCTTGCACACGGAGAGAAATGTTCAGTAAAAATTATGCATGGAGAGAAATTTTTGATAAAAATTACCCTATCGTTCTATAAAGATGTGCCATGAGTCATCGTCTCCTCATTTCTATCCCGAAATGTAGTAAATTGTCGATAAATTGTCGGTAAATGTGTTTTTCATCACGCTGTGACGAAAAGTGAACTTTCCGTCACATTGGGATGAAAAATATTGTTCGTAACTCGTGAAAAAATGTTTTTTACCTCGTGGGATTATATCACTCGCCTTCGGCTCGTGATATAAACCTCCCACTCGCCAAAAAACACTTTTTTGCACTCGTTACGAAAAATACTATTTTTTTCACGGTCAAGGCAAATTCTGTAATTTTTCGGTTGACAGCAGAACTATGAGGTATTCCACGAAAATTAAATTATGAGGTATTCTCTTGAAGATTAATGGCGATTTTTTCTACAATCGAGAAGGTTGAAAAACTATCTCTCAAATTTTTTCAGATTTTCTCAGCAGCCCAGTTGGGAGATGTGATTTTTTTTCACATTTTTCCGTTTTTTTCCAATAACTCGAGTACTATTTGTCCGATTTTGATTTATTAAGTGTCAAAATTTTCCAATTTTTACCGCCTATACGACTATTTTTAGTAATTTTTTTTTCGATTTCTAGATGCTTATAATACCGAATTTTCGAAAAAAGCTGAAGAACTTAAATCATCAAATTTGTCAATTAAATTGCGCGAAAAAAATTAAAAAAATTTTTTTAAAGAATTTATTTTTGATTTGAATTTTCAAAATGTCGATATACAGTAGTAGTATATATATATACTTATTCATATATATAATAATAATAATAATAATAATGATAATAATAATTAGACTACTTTAATGGAATCATCAGAGAATTTTTCATCTCATGAGATAAACCCACCGAATCTCGGCATGACGGATGCTCATTCTCGTAAAATAATAGAGCTGCCTCAAGTATCGAATTACATGTAAAAGATCTCCCTGACAGTGGTAAACGCCCACCGTGACGTCCACACAAGTAATTCGAGACACACACACAATGCTCCCCCCACATCTGCAAAGTTAATGCCGCATATTAACCATTTCACTCGTTTTTATCCCCTTTTTGTTGACGCACTATCAGCATCACTCGGGAATTCATTACCCGGTCGCCGGGTGTCCTTTCATTATTCCTCCTTCGACACGTTTTTACGACGCGAATTGACATTGTTACGAGTTCATACGAGTAATAACTCCTGTGGAATATCGTATGGTTTTTGCTGCACTCGAGTGATGCTGCCGGGGAAGGGCGCCTAGCCTGGGAAAGAGGCTGATAAAGCCACTTGAGTTTGAGTTAATTTAGCCTCCAACTCTCCGAGTGCTACAGGCTATTTTCCACCGGGGTAATTAGACTTTCTTATGTGGAACTATTGAAATAGAGAAAAAATGATTCGTATGATGTGCACTCGGCGATTGCCCATTTTTTGGGTTCAACTTTTTCCTCGTTTTATGAGGAACAAACAATCAATTCAGTAGTTCAAGTCAGTTTTGACTATTGGCCAGTTTTCAATGAATATCTCGGAATCTAAGGGGGATAGTAACATTTTTGTTAAAATCTTGTTTGAAACGCAACTAAAATTCCAGAACATTCTGGTCGACCATCGGCCTACTTCGAAAATCTCCGGGACCCTTCGGGTCATCAGTCATAAGTCACCGAAACACGCGCGAATCAGTTTAGGTTTAGCCTCTCACCGTACAAGTCTATCTCGGGCAAATCACCTGTACAAGTTTTATATCGCACCTCACCGAGTACAGTAGCTCTTTGAACCTCGCCTAGCTCACTAGTAATCAAGTACATCACCGGTCTTTGTAAGATCACCGTTTTGTTCAGTACATCACCTCTGCTGATTAAATTCAGCCTAAATTCAGTGACTCAACGAATTTACAGTGAAAGACAATCATCAATTTAATTAGACATTCAACTATTGAAAACCAAAGAGTGTAAATAGTTTTGACAAAGTGGTTCGATCCCACAAAATAAAGTGTGGTTTTTAAATCCGGCTCATCAGTAATTTTCCCAACAACTCCCTCCACATTTTCATCCCACATCCACCCTAAATTTAGTCATTCACCAAACAAATCTTTTTTGAGAGCTGTAACAAATGTCATTACGAAAATTTCGCTAGCTCGCTTAGATTCGGAAATACGGTGATCTCATAGGGTTAAAGTCCTCTTCCCAGATCTCCCGATTCCCACCACTTCCGAAGTCCCTCAGCTTCCCAGTAACTTCGTAAATCACATCTCAACCCACACAACCGAGCCGTTTGAAGCCGAATTTTACTATTCCCCGGCGTTCATTCAGAACTTTGGTGAATGAAAAATAAAGGGGTTGGACACGTGCACTGTGCGAGCTGTTTACGTTACAGGGTTGACAAAGTTGTCCCGAGGAGGATGCCTGGTGTTTCAGCGTGTGCCACCCACGTTCAGTCTTAAGCACCTGCCATAACTACTTCCTTCCTGGGGGTCCTGTTGCGGAGTCAAGTTAATGATACATTTGCTNGGGGGGGGGGGGGGGGGGGTTCAAGTGGAGGAAGTCAACCCTTCATCAGTGAAAGGGAGGGGAAACTAAATTGTAACGGAATAGAGAACATGCAAGTTTTTTTGGCTTTTTAATATTTTGTTTTCCTCAAATATATGCCCCCAAATCGCGTAGAAGTTTGTTCTCAAAATTGCTATGTTAAATAGTACATTTTCGAGTGTGACGGATAGGTCCCGCATTCTATTTCTCATATTAAGAATTAATATTGATAAATATTAATATTAATTACTATGGTCTCACAGTAAAAAATTATTTTATATTTTTTCCGCTTACTAACATTGGGGCAATGTTGAATTCAATGACTCATTGAGTTCAATTCAGTAGCGAAGTGGTAAAACGGTTTAAGTCGACTTATCTCTTAGTTGAGTTTTTGAAGAATATCTCCGAATCTAAAGTAGATAGTGAAATTTTCGTAATAACCTTTTTTCTAGAACAAATTGAGTGCTACTAGAAAGGTCTGAACAAAAATTTAGCTATCTCCCTTAGATTCCGAGATATTCACTAAAAACTGGCCAATTGTCAAAATCGACGATTAGTTGAGTTTTTGAAGAATATCTCCGAATCTAAAGTAGATAGTGAAATTTTCGTAATAACCTTTTTTCTAGAACAAATTGAGTGCTACTAGAAAGGTCTGAACAAAAATTTAGCTATCTCCCTTAGATTCCGAGATATTCACTAAAAACTGGCCAATTGTCAAAATCGACAATTAGTTGAGTTTTTGAAGAATATCTCCGAATCTAAAGTAGATAGTGAAATTTTCGTAATAACCTTTTTTCTAGAACAAATTGAGTGCTACCAGAAAGGTCTAAACAAAAATTTAGCTATCTCCCTTAGATTCCGAGATATTCACTAAAAACTGGCCAATTGTCAAAATCGATAATTAGTTAAGTTTTTGAGGAATATCTCCGAATCTAAAGTAGATAGTGAAATTTTTGTAATAACCTTTTTTCTAGAGCAAATTGAGTGATACCAGAAAGGTCTAAACAAAAATTTAGCTATCTCCCTTAGATTCCGAGATATTCACTAAAAACTGGCCAATTGTCAAAATCGACATAAACCGCTTTACCACTTCGCTACTGAATTTAAAATACATCATCATAAAAATTCCATTCTGAAGCAAATTTGCAATCTATAAGGGAAGCAATTTAACCTCTGCCTCGCATTTTTTTTCATTTTCCATGTGATTATTTCCTCCCAATAATTTTCCCCTAATGGAATTGAACGACAACATAAATTTTCGATAAATAACGGAGCATCAAACGGGATGAAGAGAATCCATCTCGACATTCGACGTTTCAATATGTTCCATTAATACTCAGTAACGCAATAAACTATATTTAGGTGGCACGGGGGTACGTACAGCATGATTTGATATCTTCTCAAAAGAGCACATGGCCACTGAGACGCGTTTGGAGTTGACTCGTCCTCTCTCTGTTCTCTAAATATGACGAATGGCTTATTCGTGTAAACAGGTAAACAGAATATTCCCATTTCTCCGCGAGTTCTAAGAATGTTCATACGTGTCAATCGGGAACTTATGTAAATTAAAAAAAATTTCTTTAATCTCAAGATTCGGCCGTAAACGATCAATTTTTTGTGGAATTCGTAATAAAATTTCTCTAATGTAGAATAAAATTTGATCATCACATATTAATTTTTACTAAATTTCGGGATAGAAATGAGGAAACGATGACTCAAGATACACTTTTATACAACGGTAGGATAATTTTTGTTAAAAATTTCTCTCCGTGTATCTATGGATTATGGAGAATTGGTGAATAGAGAAATTAGGGAAAGTTAAGCTTTGTACAAGTTACCTATTCCTTTCTCCTCAGAGAAATGGACTGAATGAACGGAAAATGTCAATGTTTATTTCTTCATTTTTTCATCATGACGTGTTTGTGTAAATATTTGAATAAATCTCACGAGTTGTCGGGTAATTGTGCGTCAAGTAGGCCATTTTCATTCTAATGCCACTCGTAAGGGTCACTGATGAACGTAAACACTAGGATTTCGACGCGGCTCTGGAGTTCATCGGAAAACAGCCACTGGAATTCGTTTATTTTTGTTCAGGCGATGACACGTGTGGCACCCGTCGGAAACTTCTTCTTGCACGAAGATTTTCATTCGGTTTGAAAATATCTAGGAAAATATATCGTTCATTTGATGTTGAGTGGATTGAGAATGTCATTAATGTTTATTTTTAATCTTGAAGGACTATAATGGAGTCAATTTGAAAATCAGCGGAATCGATCGAAGTCAGTGGAGCCGAAATTAATTGGTTTTCGGGAATTACTAATCTAATTTATTCATGTGGGCACATATAAACAAATTTAATAGAGAAATCAAGTGGTTTTTACAAGAAAATCTGTTGAATTTCTATTGGAACTCGATAACAATTCTCTTGAAGATCTTTTAAAATTTTATGAAAAATAAATTTTTCCGCTGTATTTCTATTTTTTCCCGTGATAAAAACCAAAAGAAAAAACTTAAAATTCATGCCCAAGAATTCTCATAGAAAAAATCGCATGGAAAAGTTGCAGAATTTTTCAAAATGACTAACAAATATAATGCCAAAATCCACTTTTAAAATTTTGTAGAAAAAATCTCTAAATTCTGAAAAAAACTCAATTTTTTTCGTAAAAAATTTTGAAAATTCGTTTGGAGGTCGGAAAACTCGGTGAAAAATCCACCGAATTTTTCGGTTATAACGATCATGAATGTTTGCACTTATCATGAAGCAGATAAGACTTATTACTCGATTAGTATAAGATCAGAAGGTGTTCTGGTTATCGTCGCGTTCGAGGGGAGTACATTCTCCCTCTCCTATCGGGTTTGGTTGTCCACCCCCTGCAACAATTTCCCACTTCACCCCACCATTTTCCTCGCGCCATGCCGGCAAACTGCACCAGCAGACCTCTTCTTCCTTTCCCATTCTCCGTGACTTTACTATCACGATTATTACTTAATAAGTATAACCGTTGCCGTGGGAGACGGCGTATGGCGCCCCAAACAGAGGGCAATCATTATCGCGTTATCCAGCGCCTGCTCCCTGATTCCCTCCAGACACCGAAAGAACGCCCACCTCTTTCGGCTCATCTTGAGCTTCCGAACATTTTAATACTTCCGGAGGTGGATTTAACGTCCGGGACTTTTTACACTGGGGAAAAAAATCTAATATCACAAAACTGATTTCTTGAGCTAAATATATCATTATGAATTACTTTTCTTTGCGCAAAAAAACTATTGTAAAAAATTAGGAGGTTGAGAAGAACTACTGAACTGCGGGAAAAACTTTGCGCCATGAATTCTCGGCCAAAACGGAATGGAAAAGTCTGAAAGATGGCTTAAAAAATTTGTTCATTTTAGAGAAACCGGATGAAGTGAGTTGAAGATTTTCTAAAGGGGATGAATAATTTTGAGAAACGTTTGAAAATGCGAGGTGGGGACGCCGCCATTTTTAAAACCCCTTGCGACCGAGGGGGTATCCAAGCAAGATGGCGGTAGTCATAACTGTCAACCATCTCGTATTTTTGAACGTTTCTTAAAATTATTCATCATCTTCACATCACATAATTAATAGTCTTGATAGATGCAAAACCGATTTTCATTTCGAAAATATTGAAATTTCGTCTAATAAGATCCCAATCTTTCTTCAAGTGTAAAACATTTCATAATGAAAATCGACGAAATCCGGAGAAAACTTTGCGTCATGCATTCTCAGCCAAAAGGCACGGGAAAAGTCCGAAAGATGGCTTAAACAATTTGTTCATTTTAGAGAAACCGGATGAAGTGAGTTGAAGGTCTTCTAAAGGGGATAAATAATTTTGAGAAACGTTTGAAAATGCGAGGTGGGGACGCCGCCATTTTTAAAACCCCTTGCGACCGAGGGGGTATCCAAGCAAGATGGCGGTAGTCATAACTGTCAACCATCTCGAATTTATGAACATTTCTTAAAATTATTCATCATCTTCACATCACATAATTAAGTCTTGATAGATACAAAACCGATTTTCATTTCGAAAATATTGAAATTTCGTCTAATAAGATCCCAATGTTCTTCAAGTGTAAAACATTTCATAATTAAAATCGACGAAATCCGGAGAAAACTTTGCGTCATGCATTCTCAGCCAAAAAGCACGGGAAAAGTCTGAAAGATGGCTTAAACAATTTGTTCATTTTATAGAAACGGGATGAAGTACGTTGAGGGTCAACAGAAGAGGATAAATAATTTTTTAAAATGTTTAAAAATGCGAGGTGGGGGCACCGCCATTTTTAAACCCCTTGCCGCAGAGTATCCAAGATGGCGGCGCCCATAGCTGTCAACCACCTCGCATTGTTGAACATTTCTTAAGATTATTCATCCTCTTCAGGTCCCACAATTAACAGTCTTGATAGAAACAAATTTTGATAAAAACAATCAAAACGATTTTCATTCCGAAAATTTTGAAAATTCTTCTAATAAGATCCCAATCTTTCTTCAAGTGTCTAACATTTCATAATGACCCTGATAATGTTCTAACCAGATTAGAGTGGGTGCTCGGTCAAGTTCAAAGAGGGAAATTAGTCATCCCAAGTGCTACTTCATTCGCGGGGGATGATTGCGGCATTTTTTCCTTTGATGGAAAGCGTTAGTCTGTCTCCTCCAGTCAGAGCTTTCTCTCATATATATTTTTTTTTTCAACCGTTTTCTGCGGCTTTCACACACAAGTACTCACGCGACCCGGCCACTCGAGTTGATCGCCGGCTTTTCCACCATAATCGCTTTTTCGTAGTCCTCTTATATGTTATGTACCGAAAAACATGACATTAGTTCGTGGGTACCACGGCTCGTCGTAAATACTTGTAAAAAAGCGGTCCTGCGACGGACATTACGATAGATAGGAGAGATTGATAATTGACGGAGGCATCTGGAGTTCTTTCTTGTAGAATGAAAACAGATGCTGGCGGAGTTTTTATTTTGCGATTAAATCGAATTCGTATCTCGAGAACGGGAACATTCTAATCAATTTTTGTTGTTTAATGGATTTCATCTGCCTGCGATTAATGATTAATGAAATTATCGAAATGAGCCGAAAGGGGTGAACGGAGAGAAAAATTCAATAAAAATTACCAGAAAAAAAACGTAAAAGTTACGTTTCGAAAGGTAATCCGCGAGCGAAGTAAAATTCAATAAAAAAGTGAGTCGGAACTGAAATTGTACGAATCGCCACGTAAATTCTACGATTTGTTCCGTAAAAATTAACTAGCCGTCTGATGACTCACCGCTGTGGGGACAACAAGTCGTTCCGTAATTTTTCCCCAACGATTGAGAAATTTTACGGAACGGAACGTAGAAATAACTCACCAGCTTCATAAAAATTGATGAACGTTCAAGAATTTTTGATTTTCGAGGCATAACAAGTCGGCAAGTTTCTGTAAGATTTTACTTCTTCGGGA
>NW_021680357.1:818424-818612 GCF_001412515.2 Diachasma alloeum
ACAAGTCGTTCCGTAATTTTTCCCCAACGATTGAGAAATTTTACGGAACGGAACGTAGAAATAACTCACCAGCTTCATAAAAATTGATGAACGTTCAAGAATTTTTTATTTTGGTGGCATAACAAGTCGGCAAGTTTCTGTAAGATTTTACTTCTTCGGGAAAAATTACGTGACAATTTCGTACCTTA
>NW_021680357.1:818796-923125 GCF_001412515.2 Diachasma alloeum
TCGTGCTATCAAATCATTTACATTAGGAAAAAGAACAAAATTTTAAATTTCATAATTATGGAGAAAACCGGGTGAGCGGTATTGCACGCCGAGCGGTACAGGTCGACTCTCCCCTAAGCCAAATCGATGTGAATTTTCTGTCACACCGATTTCGCGTTATACTCACCACCAAATTTTTACTGTGCAAGTGTTCCTTTTTTCCTCTTGTTTTTCATAAAATAGGAAATAATTCCGTAAGTGTGTTACGTCGGGGGTGATGCAGATGTCCCGTGATCAAACAGTAGGCGAAATCCATCCGGCCGGTTAGCGCGATGGGGTACGACCCCACGGGGCGTCCCGGTGTCAACGGAAAATTCAGATTTCCATTACGCAAATTTCGGTTGCACTTTGTGGGATATGTTGTGGCTACATTCATACACGCGAACCCCCATTCCGTGAATTACGACATAATCTGGGGGTGCGCAGCAGTACGATGCCCCCATCATTATCGTAAATTGATTCTCTGTATGAATATTGCGGCAATAATTCCGTAATTATCAGGATCTGTTTGGAGTGGAAAAGGTGGGTTGACGTCGCTTCCCACGACAAAGAACTCTTTTAGGATACTCTGGGGAGTATTAGGGTCACGCGCAGTCGTGTGGCCCGAGGTATGACACTTGCTGCAACCCTTGCCACCGAGCAATCACCAACAGATGCTTGAATAGTATATTTCGTTACGAGTGCGGAAAAGTGTTTGTTGGCTCGTGGGAGGGAGCACGAGCCAAAGGCGAGTGATATAATCTCACGAGCCGAAACACACTTTTTCCACGAGTATCGAACGATATTTTTCATCACGCTGTGACGAAAAGTGAACTTTTCGGGACGCGCCGCGTGCCTAAAAGTCCAATTTCCGTCACATTGTGATGAAAAATATTGTTCGTAACTCGTGAAAAAATGTTTTTTAGCACTCGTTACGAAATATACTATTTCATCACAATGTGCGCAAAGGGACGTTTTAGGCACTCTTCGCGTGTCTAAAATAGTATATTTCGTAACGAGTGCAAAAAAGTGTTTTTTGGCGAGTGGGAGGTTTATAATCTCACGAGCTAAAAAACATTTTTTCACGAGTTACGAACTAGTAGATTACACACCTTGGCCAGTAAAGTAAGGAATGTCTCAGATCGCATGTAATTGTCGGCCGAGGCGAAGCCGAGGTCAACAAACATGTGATCTGAGGCTTTCTTATTTACTGGCCAAGGTGTGTATACTATTTTTCTGCTCGACGTAGCCGGAAAGTGGCAACTTCGTTTAGCGCAGCGGCCAGGAAGTTGACGCTTTCCGGCCGGAGGGCAGAAAAATATTTTTCATCACAATGTGGCGGAAATTGGATTTTTAGGCACGCGGAGCGTGCCGAAAAGTTCACTTTTCGTCACAGCGTGATGAAAAGTTACTTGTTCACACAGCGTGATGAAATAGTATATTTCGTAACGAGTGCAAAAAAGTGTTTTTTGGCGAGTGGGAGGTTTATATCACCGAAGGCGAGTGATATAATCCCACGAGCTAAAAAACATTTTTTCACGAGTTACGAACAATATTTTTCATCACAATGTGGCGGAAATTGGACTTTCAGTGCCGAAAAGTTCACTTTTCGTCACAGCGTGATGAAAATATATTTTCAAGCATCTGTAAAAATCGCCATTTGTTTTCAACTGCTTTTGCGTCAAATATCTTGAAAACTCTCCAACCGATTTCAATCATTTTTCTTCAAAATATTCGTCTCAATATTAATTTTTACTCAGAAATTCAGGATTTCATAACAGTGATATGATTTCTTTATTGTAAACCATCAACTTAAATTTATTTCCATACAATTAAATAACAATTCCATAACAACGGATGTCGTATTAATCATAAACTCAATTTACATTCAACGTCCAGCCATACGTCAACACGGACACAACATTCTCTCGACAAAATACCTCATTTTTTGACACATTCGGTGTCAACTCTACTTATTACAGTTGTGTGATATTACGGCACGTTTCATCACTAAAATTCATCACATGGACAATTCGTCACACGATTAATTCATCACAGCGCTGCTCATTACATGAGAAACTCATCACAGCATTATTCATTATATAAATAATATTTTTTCTAATCAATGATTTCTATAGATAAATTCAATTTCTAATGGTGATTAGTTGCCCGAANTAAATAATATTTTTTCTAATCAATGATTTCTATAGATAAATTCAATTTCTAATGGTGATTAGTTGCCCGAAATGGCAATCAATATATTGATTATGGCGTAATTGAGGGGGGGGGGGAGGTATCCTGAGTTCCATAAGGGAGTGCGAGTCATTCGTCGTTGGGAATTGGAGTCTGAGCCAGAAAGGCAAAAAAATGCTTCTTAAAGGTGGTTAATTTCAGTAATTTCTTGAAAGATGTTTGTTTATATCGCTCCCCATGTTCTCGATACTGTTCTTATATTGAGCCAAACGTGTTGGTACTTTGTAATGTATTTAAAAATGTCATGTTATAACTGTGATGAATAGATTTGTGATGAGTTCAAATTGCGATGAGATATGTTGTAATAAATTGCTTGTGATGGAACAGATTGTGATGAATTGTGTCATAATAAAATGGAATGATGAATTGTGCCATAATAAGCAGAGGTGGAATCGATACATTCGATACTTTGCATTCAGCCTTTGCAAAAATCGAAATCTTTAAATTCTAATTCCACAATATACATATTGATATTCTATTGATGTTCTTTAGAGCATTTTCGATACTTTAACAATTAGTAATATATTCAGAATGATTCCTCATTGATGTGGGATTTTCTTACAATTTTTAATATCATTTTCTGCCCATTCTTGATTGTGCGTAATAGATGATAATGTCGAGAAAATGCTGGAAATGTTGAAGTACACTGAGAGAAAAACGACAAAGTGTTTTGAAAATTATCAAAAAAGGATTTTTTTGGGCCGAACATGCAGAGAGTGCGGAGGAATGACAATTTTTTTTCGCAAAAATAGATTTAGTAGTTCAAAAAAAATTGCATTCTCGGTACACGCAAGAAATGTCATTTCTAGCACTACTCCTTCGTTATTCGATACTCCCATACGTATTTTGCCCCCGAAAAATCTTTGTTTTATGCGAAACAAGGGATAGTAGTTTTTCGTTTCGGCTGTCTAATAATCACAGACAAAAAATGAACCCCTAAATAAAACAATAATAATGATATGATAGCAATCTTGTAACTTGGGGATAAAATATTTGTTGATGAATTTTCATCTGTATGAGATATTTTCATCCTGAAAAGGCACCGTCTGGTGTGAATTATCCGCCTCTTGAGCCAAATATTTCGTTGCTGTCGAAAGCAGAACAATTATTCATGTTTGAGAGTTTCAAATTCGAACCAAACAAATTCTTTTTTTGCAATTTTCAAGTAGCGATTTTGTTGACCCAAACAAGACTCGTTTGACAACGTGTTTATTTTTCTCTCAGTGTACGTGAACTCTAACCGAATAACTGTCATGACTTATGTTACAATGAGGGGATTGTCTAAAAGTCTCAAAATTCATCCTCGCAAAGGCGAAAAAAAACATCATTTTAGATTCAATAGGTAGATAGGTTGTATATTCTCACTGGTAACTTAGTAACGCTCACCTAATTTCTACATTTCAATAAAAGTCACATCGACCCGAATTTCTATCATGTCTCGGGTTGTCCTTCGAAGATGACTCAAAACTATCACATGAATTCGATGGCTCGCGAACACTGATGACCGCCCCTTTGGCGTAAGGGTCGAAGATGTCGTAGCTCTGGGAAACAGTCGACACTACGTCATCGCATGAGCGATAAATCTCATTGGTGGACTCGTGAGAGCCAAATCCTCCGATTGTTGGATTGAACGAGCCCTTCACGAAACTTCGACGTTCGCTGGAACGTGTGATGAGCCGAACTATTCGAGTAAATGGAAACTCGAAGCACAGGCACAGGATCACGGACAGGAACATTGTGAGGCCCAGATTACCGAGGAAGACGTGGACCTGGAGGACGAGAAAATCATTTGATATCGAATTTTTAGATCTATTGAGGGTTTCAATGATTCATCTCAATGATTGCGCACATTACATATGTATTTTTTTTTTTTTAAGAATTCAGATAGAAAAAGATCTTAAGAAAGAAATTTTTCAAGTAGACGTAAACTTGAAATGTTAATTCAGTTTATCGGCGACCGTCTCACCGTGCACAATCAAAATTTAAATACTTTCTTTTGTACATAGTTCAGACTAACGCTTCTGCGAATAAATGTATTATATCGTTTATCGCCTTGTAGTGATTTGTTTCTCCCTACAACCAACATAAATCCTACAATTAGACAAATCATTTTCATTCGTTATGACAAATTTTTCTTCCAATCATCATCATCTTCTGAAACCTGTTCTTCACTAGAAAATAGAAGATTCTCCAGAGTTCTACAACATTCGAGGAAATTCGGGAATGTCCACGTACACGGAAAAATTTACAATAAAATATCTTAAATTGGCCCAATTTATATAAAAAATATATAAACCATATATTTTATATATATTCTAAAATATGATATATTTATATAATATAAAATGATATAAATTATATTATATTATTATATCTATATAATTTATTAATATTATTATTGCATTTAGAATATATATTTTATGTGGTTTATATATTTTTGTATATATTCTTTATAAATTTGAAAAATATATGGAATTGGTCCATATCCTATATTTTTTAAACGTTTTTTATGGGGGCAGAAAACTCAAGGAAATTATTGGACTTTTTAGAACATTCTACTAAATTTGGGATTTTTCCGAAAAATTCATAAAAATTCCGAGTTACAAAAATATTTAAAATTTCGAGGTTTTCTAATAAATTCTCGAGAATTCGGAACTGTCCCAAAAAAATTAGTGAAATTCTTAACAAATCGTCATTTTCAAATATGAAAATAAAATGCAGAAGAAGGGAATTGCCCGGCCCACGCCGGGCACACCAGCTAGTTTATTATATAGTAAAATATTTATTACCGTTCCGAAAGTGGTGAGGCTGCCGGCTGTCCTGACACTTCCGCTGTTGTAGAGAAGGACGATGTAATGAGTTAAATATGCAGAGTACGTGAGTTTTCCGAACGGCATCCATCCCGACCAGGACAGAAATACTCCAACGGGACCTTCAATGAAATCATCGAATTGTGCAGAGAAAAAATGCTTCTGGGTTTCAGGACCAAAAAAAAATGTTTCTGGTTTCGTGGAAAAAATAGTAATTCTTAATTCTGATTGGTCAATATGTGACATGAAGTTATTCACAAAAAAAACACGCAGCATTTTCAAATTCTTCAGTGGTAAATTTTTTTTTTCACGCTTAGCCCTACTTCCTCGTGTGGAACTGCTGCCGCGAGGCGCGAATGTAGAGAACTACTGTGCTCATCTAGTCAGTGTGACGGATGGATACAGTAGGACCCTGCGATATCGGCCGGCTGTGTGACTGGGGTTTTCCATGGTTTCTCTTGGGATATAACTGATAAGAGTAGAATGGCCCATAGTAACGCAGATAAACAGGGATGGCCATCAATTTTTCGAGTTTTCAATATTAAAAGAATTTCCGATTTACATTGATAAAGGATAATCGGGCGAGGAGGAAATGGAGGAGGTGAGGCGGAGGGGTTTCCAAGGAAAATCCTCTTATCAATCTTAAGGGTGCCAAGTGAATTTGAAAAAAGATTCAAAAAAATTTTTTTCTTTCCCTCCATCATTGGAGAAATATGTATTCACCCATCCGACGAAATTTCAAACCCGCAACCGGAACTAGACATCGAGAAAATAAATGCGGAAAATCCTCTATTTCGCGTGACGAACCTCGAGAAAGCATGGGATCAAATGGGTACGGCGGGTTGAAATATCTCTCTTATTCACCCCGGTACCCCATTGTTTTTTGTCGCCATCACATTGAACACATCATTCCCCATATCTTCAAATTTTTTCAAATTTTTCTTGAGTTCCTAGGGGGTTGAAACGTTCAATTTAATCAAAACTCCATAAGAGGCCGTGTATAAGACTGATTTTGTTTATTTAATTTCTCGATATCCATAAGTTCTAAAATTTTTAAATTGTCACCGATGTTCACCATCTGTCTAATACTATTAATTTAAAAAATTATAACTTTGTTGGTGAATGTCAATTTTCAAGGTCATCGCCAAATTCACTTGGCACCCTTAAAACAAAGACTAGTTACCCGCATATCCAAGCACTGTAGCAAGTACGATCCATCCGACAGCAACCGCAAATGCAGTTCTATGAAATCCCGCGTAGAAAGCAGCCTCTACTCCGTCATACTTGTGATCATCGAAGTACATTCCTCGTGGACCGAAAATCGCTGCGAAACCAACTGTTATAGCGAATCCCCAGCCGAAGATAATGTACGCCTAAAAAATAGGATATATAGGCATTCATGTCACACTCGAAAGAATTTCGTAGAAAAATCCAACAAATTGGGTAGAAAATTCTATCGAGTTTCTATTGAATTCTATTTGAAATATTCTATAATTTTTGGGCGATTCCATTGAAGAATTCCACAGTTTCACTGGGCGATTTTCTATAGAAAATGTTTAATAGGAACTATTTTATAGAAAAAATCAGTAAAATTTCGTCTTTCCATACAATTTTTTCTATTTACATGAATTTTCGAAGTAATTTTTTTTCATTTGATTAAAGAAATCGATCAAAAAACTTTGAAAATTCGAGCCGAGGAATTTCTATAGAAAATATATCAATAGAATAAGCGGTAAAGAAAATCAGATTCTATTTATTTTTTCTATAGAACATTTTCTATGGAATATTTCTGTAAAAAAAAAACCTGTACATGGGCTGCGAAATTTTTCAATAGAATTTTCTATCGAATTCGTTAGAAAATTCTATTGAATTGCTATTGAACTGTTCTATTAGTTTTTGATCGATTCTACTGAAATGTTCCATAGAAAATATTTAGTAGAAAAGTCAATAGAATTCAATTCTTCTAGTATAACTTATTCTATTGAGATATTTTCTATAGAATTTCCTGGGCTCAAATTTTCTATGTTTTTTCGTCTGATTTTCTTAATGAGAATAAAGGAAAAATAGAATGGAAAAAACTTGGAAAATTTGAGTCGAGCAAATTCTATAGAAAATATCTCAATAGAATAAGTTATACTAGAAGAATTGAATTCTATTGACTTTTCTACTACATATTTTCTATTGAACATGTCAATAGAATCAGCCAAAAACTAATAGAAAGTTTAATAGAAATTCAATAGAATTTTCTAACGAATCCGATAGGTTTTTCTATTAAATTTTTTCGTACGTGTTTTTCTATGAATTTATAATGGAGGGTAGGGTAAAATGGACACTTTAGACTTTTTTAAAATTATTCATAACTCAGAAACAAATGCAACAATAGAGCTCAGTTTAGGCTCATCTCAAAGGGAAAGAATTGTTCTTTGTATTGAAAAAAAATTATTAAATTTCATCAACATTTCAACCCGTCACTAATATTTAAAAAAAAGTCAAAAGTGTCCATTTTACCCCAACTTCCCCTATTTAGGTGAATAAATCATCGCTTACACGAGATATTTTCGGTGAATCGTTACGAAATTTCCGAAGCGTGTACCCAAGAATCAATCCAATGATGTAAGGTCCAGCTCGAGCGTAGACCCTCGTATAAATCTGTAGGTAAACATTGGCTACTTCGGTCTGCCTAACAAAAATTTTTAACGAAAATGAAGCGAAATTATTAGCTAACCTTGTTGTGGCACATTTTTTTATTGAGTGAAATGATGAAATTCTGAAATCGTGTGAGAAGCGTCGAATATGTAATTTTTTTCTGATAAGTTCAATTATTTTTTCTCTTAAGGATTTCCAGGTACTTTAGCCATTTTTCCACCAATGAAATGCCTTTCTGCTTTTGTAGTGGAACATGAGAGCTTTCATTTGAGCCCCATTTGACCCTATGTTTCTGAATATTTTACAATGATTTTATTATTTGAACTTCGCAGGTCTGAATTTGAATCTCGATATTGAAGCGTTAGAAAACATTCAAAAAATCTGAAAAAGAATGAGAAAGTTTACTTTTGCAGGAAGATTGATGAAATAATTTAAATAGTGAAATTTTTGTAAATTGCCAGTCTTTTCTCAAAATAATTTATAAACAATCAACTTCATGCCTACACCAATAAACGTTTCCGAAAGTTGAAACAGTTTCAATTATTTATTTATAAACAACGAGTGTTTAAAAAATAATAATTCAGTGCAAAATGTGATTTTAATGACTGAATTTAATTGAGAAATTTGATGAGATTAAAGATACTTGGATATTCTTAATAATGAGGAGGCTTGTACCAGTCAACTCAGAGTCCCTTCCACTGACTTCAAAGCTACACTGGGAGAAAAACGACAAAGTTCTCAAACAAGTCTTACTTGTGCCAAAAAATATTTTTTTGAAAATTATCAAAAAAGGATTTTCTTGTGCCAAACATGCGGAGAGTGCGCCGGAATGAAAAATTTTTGTCGCAAAAATAGATTTAGTAGTTCAAAAAAAATTGCATTCTCTGTATACGGAAGAAATGTCATTTCAAGCACTCCTCCTTCGTTATTCGATACTCCCATACGTATTTTGCCCCCGAAAAATCTCTGTTTTATGCGAAACAAGGGATAGTAGTTTTTCGTTTCGGCTGTCTAATAATCACAGACAAAAAATGAACCCTTAAATGAAACAATAATAATGATATGACAGCAATCTTGTAACTTAGGGATAAAATATTTGTTGATAAATTTTCCTCCGTATGAGATATTTTCATCCTGAAAAGGCACCGTCTGGTGTGAATTATCCACCTCTTGAGCCAACTATTTCGTTGCTGTCGAAAGCAGAACAATTATTCATGTTTGAGACTTTCCAATTCGAACCAAATAAATTCTTTTTTGGCAATTTTCAACTAGCGATTTTATTGGCTCAAACAAGACTCGTTTGAGGTGTTTGTTTTTTTCTCAGTGTAACAAATTTTTAAAAATGCATGAAACAAATAGAGTCTCACTCTTTATAATACAGCATCGTCCCAGTCAATCGATCAAAGTAAGTGATCAGGAGTGGTGCAACAACGGAGACGAAGAGGCCCACTGACAGTACAATGACAGATGCGATATGCTTAATTCCGAGAACAACCAATGGATACAGAAATATCGGGGAGATCCAGACGAGCTGCATGTCCACGGCGAGATACCAGGACTGGGACATGCACATGTTGGCGACATCGATGTAATTATTCATGTAGAGTAAATTGGTCCACCAGTTGTCCACGCAGAACTCCTGATTGCTCCCCACCCATGTGTTCCAGTGTGGACCACTGCCAATTTTTTGGAACAGAGTTGCGTAGAATCCGATTACAACAGCGTAGGCCGGTGTCAGTCGGAGGTAACGGTGGAAATAGAGAACTCCGACGTTCAAGTTGTACGTGTGCGGCTGCTTTTCCTTTCGTCTGAGCTCCGAGTATGTGAGGAGGATACCACCGAGGAGGAAAAATGTGTCTGTCACGAGGTTTCCGTTGAGGATGAGGAGATTTGTCCAGACTTCGTGCATCTGTCGTATAATCGGACAATTGAATAATTTTTTTTTCATCACGCTGTGACGAAAAGTGAACTTTTCGGCACGCTCCGCGTGCCTAAAAGTCCTATTTCCGCCACATTGTGNTTCGGCTCGTGATATAAACCTCCCACTCGCCAAAAAACACTTTTTTGCACTCGTTACGAAATATACTATTTCATCACGCTGTGACGAAAAGTGAACTTTTCGGCACGCTCCGCGTGCCTAAAAGTCCTATTTCCGCCACATTGTGATGAAAAATATTGTTCGTAACTCGTGAAAAAATGTTTTTTGCACTCGTTACGAAATATACTATTTTATAGCTGCCTGAAAAGTTCACTTTTCTGTACTGCTTCTCACGATTTCTCGTCTGGGAATTGGTATTACATACTTCCCAAACTAGAAAACTTGAAAATCACTACAGAAAAATATTGTTCCTGGGCTGTTGCGATGGGGTTTTTCTTCTCGTGTGGTTGGCCAGTCCTTGCCTACGGCTCGGAGGCCAACGCCACACGAGTAAAAAATCCCATCGCAACAGGTCGGAAAAATACGATTTCGAAACCGTTTAGTTCAGAGGTCGTGCCTAATGTAAATTCTCGTGCGTAAAGCGAAACTTTACGCACTCGAAATTTAGTTTTTGTCATTCCGGCCGTAAGGCAGCGCATCAGACGCGTTACGCACGCTGCGCGTCCGCAAAACCCCAGGAAAGGGGGTAGAAAGAATTTTTTTTTCCCAAAAAAAATTGTCCCCTCGAAATTATTTAATTTTGCCAATAACACAGTTTTCGGTATGAAAATTGTAGTTTCCTCTTGAAATTATCACCTGTTCCATGGAAATTATAAGTGTTTATTGGACAAAGATATACACTACTCAATAACATTCACTTGATAAAGCCGGAGCCTCATATAATTCTCTGCAGAACGAATGTATTTACCCGAAAGACATGTAAATGTCTCACGAGAACTACTACGAAAATTATCATCTTTTGTTGGAAACTTTCCTTTTTGTCCGAAAGTAAATTGATTCAACACGACAAAAGATCTCTTCAAGGGAACATATAATTTTTCGACAGAACTAAATAATTTTTTACGCCACTCATGCCTGAAACCGGCTGGATTACACACTCGATGCTTCACGTCTCGTGTCTAATTCAGCCGGTTTCAGGCTTCGTGACATAAAATTTTGTTCAGTACTTGTTGGGAAATTTCGTCCTTAACGTGTGTGGTTACATCACTCGCCTTCGGCTCATGCTGTAAATCCCACACACGCTAAAGACGATATTGCCCCCACATGTGCTGAAATATACTATTTATACCATACGTGCGTGAAATCCGGCCGGTTTCAGTTAAGTGTTGACGCACAGAAAGTGTCGGGTTTCACATTGTAGTGTGGAACCCTACACATCTGTGTATAATCCCGTGCGTAACCCATGGGCATGCGCAAATGCACGGGTCGATGCGCAGATCGATGCGCAAATGGTCGTTGCAATATCATCGTTGGATTCCACACATCCACTGCGCGTCGAGTCGCGCATCGACTCATAACATCGCCCACTGCCTCACTTGTTGGTATCCACATAACCCTCTCAATATTCTGTCGTTAACTTTATTCATTTATTCAATATAAAAGCAGTGAAATTAAATGGACAACCACATCACACCCGACAGTGACGAGGAGATCTCTCGGGAGATTTATTTGATGGAGATTCGACATTCCTCACCGAAGCCACCGTCGGTTCTCCGCCAAATAAAAAGGTGTCTGGATGATGAAAATGATGAAAATAACAACTGGAATGATGAAAATCTTCCACCAGAAATTTCGAAATCAGCACAAGAAGTGAGGAATAATTTGATCCCCGGAAAATCGGTTGATAAATACAAGACTGTCTATGAAATTTCACCCAATTAAATTGAGAAATTTGATTTTAAACAATTTCCAAGTCTGAACTTTTTTTTTATTTTTGATCTTGATTTTGATTTTTTGTTTTTCAGTGGGGGGGGGCTTCCCCCCCCCCCCCCAGCAGGGGCTCCGCCCCTGCACCCCGCGGAGGTTTCACCCCTCGACCCCACCAGGGACTTCGTCCCTGGACCCTACCGGGGGGCTTCGCCCCCCTGGACCCCCTTCTGCCNCCCCCCCCCGACCCCTTTTCGCCGCGCACGCACTTATGGTATAAAATAGTATACGCAACTCGTGCGGGCAGCAAGCGGTTACGCACGAGGGCGGCGCAGCCGGTAATATACTATTACCAGAAAATCTTAATCTCAATTCACAGAGTGCACTCACAGTGGGAACATTGCTGACATCCAATTGTACCCCAACGACCTGCAGATAGTACCCATGACCATAAATGATCCAGCAAATGCTCAGGAATCGCAAGCCATCCAAACAAGTCACAATATCCCCATTATTACTCGTATTTAATAGACTCAATCCATTAGTATAAAGTGAGAATGAAGTCAATAGCAAGTGTTTAGTGTCTGAAATTATAAAAATAAAACGCCAACGTGGAAAACCTTGCCATTTTGCACGACTGCATTGGCACTTGGAAATCAATTCTCAAGTGATGGTATTTTGCATTACCTTTTGGATCCGGTTTTTCTGTGTCAGTTCTCTTAACCAGGTCGTAAGTAGTGCTGACTAAGACGATGATGGCAAACAGGAACAGGAGTGATCTATACCAAGATAAATGTCAATATTTGAGTCCATCATTAACATCGACATACGCTCTATGCGATGACCGGTCATTTAATCCTGGTAAAAAGGCCCTAGACAAAATAAGCTGGCAGAATAATCCTATTCAAATTGATCCTGCACGGAGAGAAATATTTAATAAAAATTACCAGAAAAAAGACGTAAAAAATACGTTTCGAAACGTAATCTGGGAGCGAAGTAAAATTCAATAAAAAGTGTCAATCGTCACGTAAATTCTACGATCTGTTCCGTAAAAATTACTCATCCGTCCAACGCCTCAGGGCTAGCCGTGAGTCACCGTGAGGGGGGGAGATTTTAACAACACGTTCCGTAATTTTTCCGGAACTTTTCGTAAAAATTCTTAAACATCCAAGAATTTTCATGTTCTGAGGCATAATAAGTCTTGAAGTTTCTGTTCGATTTTAAAACTTCCAGAAAAATTACGTGACTTTTTTGTATTTTTTCGGTGACAGACCCGTAAATTTACTGAACGTTTCAGATTTGTTTTCTTATATTCCTATAGAAATTCACTGAAAACTATTCTCGCTTGCGGATTACGTGAAATGTTCCGTAATTTTTCTTGACTATTTCTCTCCGTGTGATACAATATAATCCTGTCAAATATGAGTTTTTTCGATAATTTATGCGATAATTCATCTAAAATAATGTTAAATTCAAGATCAAATTTTTCCATTCTTTTTCGCTTGCGAACAGAAGTTTTGGATTTTTTGTGTCATATCGACCCAGTATGGCAGTTTTTCTTCAATTGCTCGCTAATGAATGGATGGAATTGAATCTTTTTTTTCAAATGTAGGTGTTGTTGAGCCCTATCAATCGCCATTAATTAAAATTTAATTCATCGATTAGTTTTTTTAATTTTCGAATTTTTTCGAAAATCGGTTGTCCCACGATAGCTAAAAAAATGTTCTGGATTGATTGAATGATGGCTTAAAAAATTTGTGTCCATATCCTTTTGACCGCGTTCGAAGATGAAGGCGATAGCAAGAATCGTTATTTTGATTTATTTGAAAATTTGCAAAAATTTTGTATTTTTTGAAAATCAGAATTCCGGGGATATCTTTGAGTATCATGCTTCAAATGAATTCAATCATAGCTCAAAATGTTCGTTTTAATGCCATTAAGTCGAAGTTAAAAGATGATTACGATAGCTGTATTGGTTGATTTGATTTTCATGATTGTTGAAAATTTTGAATTTTTCATGAATTTCAAATTTATTCAAGTATGTGTAAATAAAATTTTTCTATTAACATTTTATCGAAGGGCTGAGGGGAGAGATGGAACCGTAAAAAAGACAATCGGTTGTATAGAAGAAAGGAATAATAAGAAAAATGATTTTGACAGATTTCAACTAAGTTGAAAATCTGACAAAATTAATTAAAAAGAAATCTTATTCAATTCAATGAAATGAAATAAACAATGAATTATACATGATAGAAGGAAATGATGTGCAAAATAACCATTCGGACGCACATTCCTAATTTATTATCAAAAATAATTTAAAAAATATTTCGAATTTTTCACAAAAATAGTCGAAATAGTTTGAAAATTCGTAACTGAAATATCGTTTTTTCGTTCAACGATTGGTTTTCTGCGGGAGAACAATAGATTCCCCTCCGTCTCACCAACATGCCGACCCCTCCATAAACACCTTAAGGCCAAAACTGGAGATTAAAAAATTAAAAAATTGATGCAAATTCCCCAAATAACCCATAGTACCTCTGATTCAATACTCCAGAATAATTTTTACCAGGATCAAATTTCCCAGGATCTTTTTCCATTCAATTACCAGGATTTATATCCTCGGATCTACTTTCCAGGATTAAATGACCTGTAATCGCTCTATGCCTGTACCATCATAACTTTGCATTGTTTTTTTTACGAGTACATGTAAATCCAATCGGCAAGGAGGAGCGCAGGGCGATCGAGGTCTAGGGTGTGACAGGGCTCCACGAAGACTGTCAAATTGACACGATTGGCAGACACCAGTGGCTCCAGTGATACCTCCAAGGCCCTCTCAACATCGTGACTCTCGCAAGATGACGGGACACACCACAGCCACTCGTACGGAACAGTAGTCCCTGATTTCCAGTTTTTCACATCCTAAAATAGTCGCGGATGTGAATACAATGCAAACATATTTTTATTGCAGATTAGTTTCGATGCTCACAGCTGCCAAGGCCACACTCTCCAATAAATTACCGAGGTCTGGAATTGTATTTGCCCTTCCGGTTGTTTCCGAAATTGTAAATTGCACTTTAGCGCTACATGCTTTACCAACAAATCCGTAACCGCTCTTGACCCGCAGGCACTCGTCGTAATTACCGAGCTGCTTGTAATTACCGGTTATTACGCCAGACGGTATCTTGGCTGACGCATCGTACACTGGAAGATAAAAATACAATGATTTTTATTCTCAATTGGCTATTTTTTTTTATCTCCACGGTTTAATTATGCTGTTTTCGAGATATTAAGGGGAGATGATTGTTGCAGTTTGTAGGATGAGTTATACACTGCTGGAAAATTACTAATGAAATTTCAAGTGAAAAATCTTGAAATTTTTAATAATCATTCATTCACACGAAATTTTCGGGTATTTTAGTATTGAAAAATCAGGTGGATGTGATTTTGATTTCTTAAATGTCCACTTATTTATTTATTCATTCATTTATTTATTTATTTATTTATTGTTTATAGAACCAATTGTAGAATAAAATTAAACTAAATCCATTTTTACATCCAAAATAAAAATGTTCAATTACATGCAGTAGACTCCCGTTACAGTCGCGCTCATGGGGGGATAGGGGAAGCGAATTCGGAGAATGCGAATGTATTTCCCCACCTCCACCACGCACCGACGCGCGGCGAGATTTCTGAGAAGTAGGAGCCATAAAATAAAAATACTAAAGTTTTAATTTTCGTTTTATTGAATTCAACGCTTTACTACATAATTTTAATTATTACGTTAACATTTCGATACATGTTTAATTATTTTTATAATCACCCAATTTTTTTATCAAGAAAATTTTTTTCTTGTCAAGGGGTTTTTGGTTTTTAGCGAATTCGTGGATTTTGTCTTTATAATTTTTCCACTTCCCCAGCGCTGAGTGACGCACTTCCAACATAAATTCCAACATAAATGATCACCACATTTATTTATGTTCTCTCCACTATTTAATCGTTGCAAAACACTATTTTTACTTGTAAGATTCACCTCAATTCTCTTTTTTTTTAATTTTTAATCCGCAATCTTGCTGTTATTTTCTTTATTCTGATTCATTATCTAATTCACCTTATCCAAACTTGACTAGAACCTGACTCCATGACAGTCTAGAGGGAACTGAATGTTCTATACAGGGATAGCCATATCGATAAACTATAATTGTGGACGTCCGCATGAAAAGGGACCACTTTGGCACTATTGGAGTTATGTATATGCCGATAATCTTGATCCGGTTCTGCAAATTTAGAGCCAAAAATGAACTTGATAGCGTAAAGAGTGACAACGCTATAGACGATCGAAAAAATAATTTAACATGGGTTTAAATGGGAGTTGGCAAGAAAAAAACGTGAATATCTCGGAAAATAGAATCGACAAAATGGTCCCTTTTCATACGGACGTCCACAATTACTGTTGAATTATCAAGTAGTCAATTAGTCAATTAAATTCTTAAATTTCAATTATTGAACTCATCATCAATTGAAATAGTCAAATGTCGAATCATTCATTAATCAGTAATTGAGGTAGGAATTGACGATATTTGGATAATCGCAAATCCCTTGTGAGAATTTTTGTATTGTCTACTTGATAGAAAATTTTTTTTAGTTCCATATTTTTAAATATTCAATTCATCATCACTTGGAAATTTAGGTAATCAATTATTTTACTATTTGTTAATTTAGATTAGTATGTTTAAAACGTGATCAATGAACTCGGAAATTACTTTAATATTGAAGAATCGGAGGATTGATGCCCATCTCTGGTTCTATAAAAATTCTTGGGCCCAAATTTTTTTTTTCTTTTGTCTATTCTCTTTTCTTTTGGCGAATTGATGCCCCAGACAGCGTTGCCGACTCGGGTTTATGAGGTGTCAGCAGCGTTATGCGGAAAAAACACCATTAAAAGTTGAAAGTCACCAGATGAAAAAAAATTCGTAAGTATGAACATTTTTTTATTAATTCTCAAACACTCAACGAAATGAAGATACGGTACACTTGCTTAGTGAAATTATATAAAATAACTCACGAGCAGAAGAAACTACATAAAAAAATATATATGTATGATCATATAAGATGATGAATACTATTTTACATGTCACAATGTATTTAACAAAATACATTAACATTTCACGCATCACATCCTCACTAATATACTCTTAGAAGCAAGAATGTGTTTTTGTCTTGTGCCATTTTTCTCAGTACAACCGTGGATTTTCTCAATCTTCATATTCCTCACAAAAAATACGTTTGAAGTTATTTTTCAACTGAATAAGTCACTTTTTTTATGTCACCAGAATTGTCACTGGTGAGAATTTAAAATTTTCGTCACTAGCTGATCATCTAAAAACATCAGAGTTGGTGACAAAGTCGCCAAATCGGCAACACTGGGCTCAGAATTCCTATACAGTCAACCCTCCCGCTCTCCACATTTGGGGCTCGACATTTCCGGAGCGGAGAGCTAGAGATTGCCCCTCCCAGTGGGCAAGGGGCGTGTTTAACGACAGAGACTGCGCAACGTTTGAAGCGAGAACGCCGCAGTCGTCTACAATGTTTCCCCTCCGTGACGTCACACGCGTAGTGGGGGGACCATTCCCCTCCGCTCAGTGACGCCCGACGAGCCAGAGATATGGAGAACTAGGGAGAGTCGACTGTAGAATTCTTATAGATCGCCAATAAAAGTGTTGCCAAAAATTTCGCAACATCCCGTCCAAGCCGATATATTTTTAAACAACTCACGACTTATCTGTTACATCACATTACTTCTGAATTATTGAATTAGCCCATTGGCCTGATCCTTATCAACGTCCACTCCAATCTCGAGATATCAGGCAAATTATTCTTGACGTTACTAACGAAGATACAAGAGTCCGATAATTGCCCTGATTACTTCACCTTCTCGAGCGGTCAATGATCTTCGATTACGTGAGTTGGAAAAAATGAATTTAAGACCAAATATTTTGGGGAATGTTTTCAGTCTTTCTGGAATTTCTACGGAAATGAGTTTTTAATGTTGAGCGATTATCGGTATTTATAGATAATAGTGTGAACTGTCAAGTTCATCATAAAAATTGATGATTCTATTTAGTTTTCATGCATTTTCGGTGCACGAATGGAAAAATGTAATAGAAAAACCTAGTCCTTTCTCGGAGAAATTCCATTGTGATTTTATAAGAATTCAATTTTTTTAAATTCTATCTATTTTTTGCGCATATTTCTATGAACAATTATGCAAGTTTTCTGTGCGATTTTTGAAGATATTAGAAAATCGAAGAGAACATCTTAGATTTTATTATGAGAAACAAATGAAAATACAGCGGAAATAAAAGTAGCAAATTTACGCCGCAGAATTTCTATAGAAAATCATGATCTATTGACTTTTTTAAAATCAAATATCTCTAAATATAATGGCACATTAAATTTTCATATTCTCCTATGGCGCTAAAAACAAATGAAATTTTTTAAATAAAACTCGAATCAAATTTCAAGGGAATTTGGAATTTTTACAGAGTTCCAATAGAAATTCAATGGAATTTCCTACAGAAAGCGCTAGGTTTTTCCTATAATTCCTTTTCTGCTTCTATACAATTTTGAAATTTCGAGAGTAATTTTCAAGAATAATTAAACAAAAAAAAATTAATAGAAAAATCTAGCGAATTCGCGAAGAAATTCTGTTGGATTTCTATTGAACTTTCTATTAGTTTTTGGCCGATTCTATTGAAATGTTCGATAGAAAACATTCAATAGAAAAAGTCAATAGAATTCAATTTTCTATAAAATTTATCCTATTGAGATATTTTCTATAGAATTTCCTCTGCTCAAAATTTTCAACTTTTTTCCATTATATTTTTATTTTTTTTTCATCAAGAAAATTAAACAAACAAGTTGGAAAATTTGAACCGAGGAAATTCAATAGAAAATATCTCTATAGAATTTAATATTCTCAATAAGATTTCCTCGGCTCAAATTTTCCGAGTTTCTTTCATTATATTTTTCTTCTCTTTTCATCTCTTTTCATCAAATCATACAAAAAACTTGGAATATTTGAGCCGAAGAAACTCTACAGAAAATATCTCAATAGATTTCAAAATATTCAATAAAATTTCCTTGGCTCAAATTTTCGAAGTTTTTTGTGTGATTTTCTCAATGAAAAAAAAATAGAATTAAAAAAAAAATTGGAAAGTTTAAGGCGAGGAAATTTTACAGAAAATTTAATAGAAATCCTATAGAATTGTCTAGCAAAATCGTTTTTCCATTCAATGTTTCCATACTTGAATAAATAGTGCAGGAAAACTTGGGAGATTTTTTTTCCTGAAATTACTGTGAGGTCATCTTGCACAATGAGTGTACCGATAAATTTTCGCGATAACAATGTTATATTACCCGCATGCTGCACCATTACCATAAATACTATAAATCGCCCTTCACCATCAGTTACCCGCAATACTTCAATATCAATATCGAAGAATTTTCAGTTTCGCAAACATTCCAGCGGCTCGAGAATTAATTGTTATGAAAGATACTCAATTCGTGGAGATGAATAACTGTTCAAAATCAATTAAGCTTCACCGTAATTATAATACATGTCTATTAATAATGCACTTGAGTTTATTACATTGATAGTAATCTCAGAGTCAACCCCTGTGCAAGGTCAGTCATTTTAATCCGACCTACTTAAAGTCAACTTGTCGACGCAATATTGTTACGTCGTCATATTTTTTTTTTCTACTTCCATAAATTGCATCGGGTGGCTCTCGACAATGTAAATAATATCATCAAAAGTATTCGCGACGCAGTTTTAGATTAGGAAAGATCGATGACTGATTTATATCGGAGTAATTCACTAGAAGTCCGGTAACTACTCGTAATAGAAGACAATTCTATCAAACAATTTGTTTATTTCATTTCACAGAAATGAAAACCGATAGAGTTTTATTTTTCGATGTGAATTGTTCCGAGATTTATTCTATAGAAATTCTTGGACATAATTTTTTTAATTTTTTTGTTTTTTGAAAAAAAAAAATTTGTTTTTGTTGAAAAATACTAATTCAAAAGAGGTACCGAGGTTACATAATTTAAAAAATTGATAAATAAATCAAATCGGCTCTGTTTGTCTATAGAAATTTTCTACACGTGCAATGAAGTTTGAATGAAGAAATGAAAATACAAAATTGATAATTTTGCAATGGAATTTTTTTTTTTAATTCGTGAAGTATTTTGTAACGTTCAAGGTTTATTTTTACAATTACGCAAAGTCTCCGCATACAGAAGATCGATAGATTTCAATTTTTCCATATGAATTGTTATCCCGAAATTTATTCTATAGAAATTCTTGGACATTATCTTTTTTAATTCTTTTGTTTCTCTGAAAAAACTCTTTTTCTATCGAAAAATATTAATTGAAAAACAGATGCCAAACTCATAATTTTCAAAAAATGAAGAAATAAATAAAATGAACTCAGATTTCTATCGATTTTTTCTACACGTACAATAAAATTTGAATGAAAAAATAAAAATATAAAAAACCGATAATTTTGCAAATGAAAATTTTTTTTTAAATTTTTGAGGTACATTATAACGCCCAAGGTTTAATTACACAAAGCTCCCTCACACAAAAAATCAATAGATTTTTCAATTATTCAATTTTTTTTGTTTCTCTAAAAAAAATTTTTTTCTGGCGAAAAATGTTTATTGAAAAACAGATGCCAAACTCACATAAATACATAAAATGGGTCGTTTAATTAATAAAATGCCAGTTCTTTAATTGATTTTTTTACACGTGCAATAAAATCTGAATTGAAAAATAAAAATAAAAAATTTATAATTTTACAACTGAAATTTTTTTTTTCAAATTCCTGAAGTACTTACTTTCTAGCGTCCGAGATATACAATTACGCAAAACCCCAGAGTACAAAAAAAATCGATAGGTTTTTAATTTTCAATATAAATCTTAAGAGTTATTCTACAAAAATTTAATTTTAATTTTTCCATTCTTTTTGTTTCTCTACAAAAAATCTTCTTTTCTATTGAAAAATAGTAATTAAAAAACAGACGTCAGTCACATAGTTATAAAAATAAATTAAAAAACACTCAATTTTTCCACCGAATTATCCTACATGCGTTTGAATGAAAGAATAAAAATAAATAAATTGATAATTTTGCAACTGAAAAAAATCTTTTTTTCAAATACCTGAAGTACTTTGTAACGTCCAAGATATATCATAATAATTGATAGATTTTATCTTCGATATGAATTATTATCTTCAGATTTCTTCTCCAAAAATTGTTGAACATTAATTTTTCATTTTTTTTTTGTTTCTCTACAAAAACCCTTTCTATCTCTCAAAAAATAGTAATTGAAAAACAGATGCAACAGTCACATAATTTAAAAAACTTTTAAAAAACTCAGTTTGTCCACCGAATTGTCCAACTCGCGTAGTTTGCATGAAAGACTAAAAATTCAAAAAATTGATAATTTCGCAACTGAAAAAAGTCTTGTTCTCAAATACCGAAGTGAAGATGAACTTTTCATTTCGTTTGTCCTCTCCAAAAACCCTTTCTATCTCTCAAAAAATAGTAATTGAAAAACAGATGCAACAGTCAATGAAAAAAAAAAGAATAAAAAGCGCTCAGTTTGTCCACCGAACAGTCCAACTCGTGTAATTTGCATGAAAGACTAAAAATTCAAAAAATTGATGATTTCGCAACTGAAAAAAGTCTTGTTTTCAAATACCGAAGTGAAGATTAACTTTTCATTTTGTTTGCCCCTCTCCAAAAACCCGAAAAAAGAAAAAAAAAAGTTTGAAAGTTGAAAAGTTTTGAAAGCTGTTTTTTTTTCAATGAAAAAAAAAAGAATAAAAAGTGCTCAGTTTGTCCACCGAACAGTCCAACTCGCGTCGTTTGCATGAGACTAAAAATTAAAAAAAATCATTTTTTCGCAACTAAACTTTTTTTTAAATTCCTAAAGTACTTACTCTGCAGCGCCCAGGGTGTATAATTACGCAAAGCCCCGGCATACAATCCCCCATCCCTCCAGCACTCATGCGACGTTTTATCACTAGGAAATCCCAGAGGTTCCGTAATCACCCTCAGAAGAGTCTCTTCCGGTCTAACATCACTCGCACCACCACAATTGAGCCACAGCCCGACAATAAAAACAAACTTCATGATTTAATAAAAAAAAACTGAGGGAAGAATAAAACAAATCCTCTGGCGCTGGCGATGTGCCGCAGAAAGTCAAATCTCCCCCGAATTGATATCGATCACAACAATTTGGAAGTCGGAACGTCAACTGTTCGCGCCAAGAATGCCGGATTCGCTTATATATTGCTCGACTCGATGATGATGGCGGGGCAGAAAGAGAAACATTGGAAGTATATATGCCTCGGTCTGAGCGTCCCGACGCCTTGGATCTTTATCTCTATCTATTGTCTCCGTCTTCAGTAATCCATTAACGTCTATTATTGGTGGTTGAGATTAAAAACTGTTAAATGTTCAGTTCACCAGTGCCAATGCCGTTTTTAGAAGTAATATTTTAAGATTTTAACCACCACTTTACGCCATTTCTGGCCAACTATTATGTCACAGGTCTTTCAACTGCTTCAATTAATGAAAAAAAAAAAATATGCCAAATCTATGTTTAATTTTTCACACTGGTTACTGTAATTTAATTTGCTATTTCACTCGATGAGTTACATTTCGGGGCGGATGATGACTTCTTAATACAGACATCGAATTAACAGGAGCAATGAGGTATAAAACCAGTCGTTATTGTGACTCCAGCTCTCACCAACGTACAATTGGGCAATGCATTTTCGGGTTGGTACGTGAAATTAACGATGCTGTGCCAGATTTCTTTTGAACTCGAATGGTGAAAGGTCAATGAACCATTAACGTGTGAAAGCTCCTCGTCCAAGTTTCATAATAATGAAAAAGTCTATTTTGTAACTGGATTTTTTTTCCATTCAACACTTTCCTCGTGGCCTCGGCACATGGCCCTGTAGAAAGGTCGGGATGCGTTTTTTTTCGGCAATGCAAGGGTCGAGCTGGGACTCGTCGTTGGTTTTTTCAGTGGAAGGGTCAGTTAAACGCCGGCATTCGGGTTTTTGGGGATTTTTCGCGAGGATTATTATTGAATTTGACGCGTTGCGGTAGTTTCGGCGCTCGAGGGATCAATATGCGGGATTTTTTTAGATTTCGATTGATGGCATGGTGAGCGTGGGGTGGGGGTCACTCGGTCGAAAAACTATTCGACCAGTGATTTTTGATCCGAAATGACTGCGTCCGAAAACTATTTGAGCAAAATTCTTTGCAGTGAGAAGAAGAAAACTTTCGTCAAGACATTTTGGACTTGTCCTAAAGACGAGGACAATTTCTCGATGACAAGAAAGCGATTTCTCAAATCAAGTAAAATTGAATTCAGTAGCGAAATGGTAAAACGGTACAAGTCAGTTTTGACTATTGACCAGTTTTCAATGAATATCTCGGAATCTAAGGGAGACAGCAAAATTTTTATTATAACCTTTTTTGTAAAGCCGATTAAGGGCTACAACAAATGTTATGATGAAAATTTCGCTATCTCCCTTAGATTCGGAAGTATTCCTCAAAAACTCAACTGGGAGATAAGTCGACTTAAACCGCTTTACCACTTTGCTGCTGAATTAATTCATTTAATTGGATTTTAGCCTCAATTCTAAAATATTTTAATGCAAAAGCCACTTGAATTGATTTGAGAAGTCGTTTTTTTTTTTTTATGAGCCAATTGCTTCTCAAGAAACTCTTGTCTTCTCAGTGTTTCTGGTCTAAAAACATTTTGTATACTGCAATGACCCGAAAACGGCATAAACAAAGGCTAACTGCAGGTAAATATAAACGCAAACCCGAGGAAGCCAAATCCAATTACTCATTAATAACGACACGAACCCGGAATAAGGTACGCGATGATCGTCATCAAACCTAATCGAACAGAGACAGTGAAGTTCAAGCAGTGACTTGCCTTCGTTTTTTTAGTGGAAGGGTCAGTAAACGCGAGGCATTTGGGTTTTTGGGGATTAATTCGCGAGGATAATTGAATTTGACGGGTTGCGGTATTTTTGGCGCTCGAGAGATCAATATACAGGATTTTTTTAGACTTCGCTCGATGTCGTGATGAATATGTAGATGACTTTCGGTGAATTTTCCAGAATTTCAAATGTCAGCAGTTTTCTCGGGCGAGCGGTCGCGAAGAGGTAATTAAGTGGAATTTTCTTATGAATATTATGGAGAACATTGTGGTTAAAACTTGTGTGGATTTTTGGGAGGCCGAGTGTCGAATCCGGGAACTTGAGATTGGGAATTACATGCTGCAAGACAAATTTGAATTTTCTGTGTTTAGGATAAACTATGACAAGACAATTCAATAATAAAATATTCTCTGGTAATGATGGATAAGCAGAATGCCTTGAATTTTCCGAAATATTCTCTGAAAATTCTAGAACTATTCTAAAACTTTCAGAGAATGTTTTGTTCGTGGAATATATTTGCAATAGAAAATGGACACTGGAAAATGGTGTAGATTTTCAGTCTTGCTGAAGCTCGAAATTGGTAACTCGAGAATGTGAATTACATGCTAACCCCCTTTGTGTCACAAGCCAAATTTCAATTTTCTGATTAGTTTTTCTTTCATTTATCACAAACTATAACAAAACCATTGAATAATAAAACATTCTCTGGCAATGATAGATGAGCAACAATGAATTGAACATTCCAAAATATTCTATAATGTTCAGAAAATATTCTATCCATGAAATATTGGATAAGGATTTCAAAACTGTGGAGAATTTTCAGATGTAAATTATGTGGAAAATTGTGATGAAAAATTTATGTGAATTATCGCCCCGACCGGGACTCGAACCTGCAAACTTGAGATTGTGAATTGCACGCTGCGCCAAATTGAGCCACAAGCCCACACTGAGAGAAAAACAAACACGTTGTCTCCTATAAGAGATGAATGAAACAAGTCTTGTTTCTGCCAACAAAATCGCTAGTTGAAAATTGCCAAAACAGAATTTGTTTGGTTCGAATTTGAAAGTCTCAAACATGAATAATTGTTCTGCTTTCGACAGCAACGAAATATTTGGCTCAAAATATCTCATACAGAGGAAAATTTATCAACAAATATTTTATCCCTAAGTTACAAGATTGCTATCATATCATTATTATTGTTTCATTTAAGGGTTCATTTCTTGTCTGTGATTATTAGACAGCCGAAACGAAAAACTACTATCCCTTGTTTCGCATAAAACAAAGATTTTTCGGGAGAAAAATTCGGGAGCAGACTTTGGATAGCGGATATGACGTATACAGTTTTGGGGACAAACCCTTCCTGCATAGACTTTTGTAATTGATAGCACGATATTTCAGAGAGTCAAAATAAATCTACTCTAATCGTATTAATAATTAACATATCACGGAAAATAATTATTCTCATCGCCCTCGCCCCTTTATTACATCCACTCCCATTTTTTTTCATTTTGCATAATCTATAACAAAACCATCGAATAACAAAATATTCTCTGACAATTGCAGATAAACAAAGTGAGTTGAATTTTCCAAAATATTCTATCACTTACAGAGAATTTTTTTTTTTCATCGGAACCATTTGCAATAGAAAATGAACAGCGGAGAAAGATTTCAAAATTGTCAGAAGTTTCCAGATGTACATAACATTATGTGGAAAAATTGATTTGGATTATCGGTCCGACCGGACCTCGAACCCGGGAACTTCTTCTTCCATTCCGTTTGGTTAGACTTCCTGGTGGTGAGAGCATGTACCGCAAAACTTGAGGTTGTGAATCGATTGTGGCCGCCAATACCCCACAAGCCAGAATGTAATTCTCAGCTGCTGTATTATAGGGACAGTGTTGCTGCCCCGAGCATCGCCATGCATTCCAGAAATGGCTTTTGCTAAATTTATGTAATTTCATTCATCTCTTATAGGAGACGAAATAGTTGTGAATTTTTCCCTTCACGACCCCATCGAACCTTTCACGTACTTTCTTATTTAAAAAAACAATTAATAACATTTTCCACTCATTTCGTTTATTGCTTATCGAACAGGAAATATCATGAACAAATTAATGTATGAATCAATTAACAAATGTAAACTATAACACTTTAGCACGAGTGTAGTTGTTTTTATATTCTGTATAACAGTAGAACTCGAAATTTTGTGGGATTTTTATAGGATTTCTATTAGAATCCTATCGAAAAATGCCATTTGTTTTTTGCGCTGATTTAATTGAGTATTCAATAAGAAAAGTCAATGGATTTCGAATTTCCGTTTGGATTTTTCTCTTGAAATTTTTCTACAAGAATAAGCATTCTTGTCATCATTTTTTCAAGTTCTTTTCACTCGGATTCTGCAATGCAAAACGCAGCAAAATCAAGCGGAAAAAAATTTAGAACGTTTGTGCCCAATGTTAGAACTAATCTCTAATAGTAGAACTAATAGAAAGAATCTCAAGAGAAAAATTCGAACAGAAATTCGAAATATATTGAAATTTTCCGATCAAATGTGCCATAGAATAGCGCAAGGGCACATTTGATTAATGTCTACAATTAAATTAAAACATACAAAATAATTAAGAATTTAAAATATTTTAAGGCCCGAGTGTACTATCTTTCGAACGTTATCTCGATGTTTCTTGTCATCTTTCGTCGTATGAAATTGTCAATTGAGTCCTGCATCATGCAGAAGTTTTGAAAAATTATGAATGAATAATAAAAAAAAAGTAGAAACAATTCTTAATTTTTTTAAAGAGCATTTTTGATTTATGTTCAGAATAAGTTGAATAACAAGAAATTGAAAAATGTATCTGATTTACGGTGACAAATGGCGGCCTGTCACCCAATATCATGCAGGGGAAGACTGATTTCGTAAATCTTTTCCCACACTGCACAGAGACATTTATTACGAAAACGGCTCTTTGAAAAAAGTTGTAATATTTTGGAGAATTTTTTAATCACACTTTTATCACATAAAAATTGCAGAGGACTACATACCACTGTTTTGAAAATTGAGATACCTAGCTGTCACTTTCCATGAGGAGTTAGTGTTTTGTTATCCACCATGGGAGATGACAACTAATAGATAATTTGCTACAGCGAATCAGATATTTGTAATTTCCACTTTTTTCATCTCATTCTGAATCTCAATTAAACACGCTCTTTGAAAAAGTTCAGAATTTTTTCCATTTTTTTAATCATTCTATCATAATTTTTGGGAATTTCTACATGATATACCACTCAATTGACAATTTTGAATTACAAAAGATAAAAAAAATCCGGATAACATTCGAAAGATAGTACACCTCGGCCTTAAACTGTTAATTATTATCAATTATTTAATAGATTTTAAACTGTTAATTATTTTGTATGTTTTAATTTGATTGTAGACATTAATAAAGTGTGCTCCTGAGGCCAAAACTAAAATACAAGTTGAAAATTCAATAGAAATCCTCTCCACAACATAGAATTCCAATAGAATTTTCTAGCGAATTCGCTCCTTTTTCCATTCCATATTTTCAATTTTCCAATTAGTTCTTTAATTCAGCAAAATTCACAACGAAACTTAAACCCCAAAATGTCCTTCAATTTTCAGAGAATATAGTGGTCACAGGATAGCTTCGCCGAAGATATCCAAAGAAAAATCGTTGGAAAACTGCAAATTTTTCTGCCGAATAGACGTGGGGAGAAAAAAATACTGAAAGGCGTGAAAAATGTTCAATAAAAACTCAATTTCTCAATGCCACAAATATATATTTCACATTGCAACTGCATGTTCCATTACAATAATCATCAACTGTTCCCCTCGCTCTTCAAACATGATCGTAATACATTAATCGTCTCCGCGATTTTCATTGATATTGACTAAAAAATGTCATCTCTGCATTTGAGTTTAGCGCCTCTGAACAAGGAATGTTTGTAAGTACCTCAAAAATATTGCTTACCGTCAGGAGTTCACTAGCCGAAACATGATACAGGCTCAATAAAAAATTCCACAAAAAGAAATAAAATGTAAAGAAAATTCTACATGATTGTTTGAACAATTATCTAATGTATAATTAATACCCCATTGAAATCGTCAGTCGTGGTGAGCTCATTGTTTGTCGACCCAGCTGATTTCCTTCAGCTTCTCGAAGACATCGGCGAATACCTCGTCCGGGGATTTCTCGGAGTCGAATCGATAGAGCAATCCGAGCTTCTTAAAATGCTCGACCATTGGCATTGTGTCCTTGATGAAGGTTTCATGTCGCTTGATAAGTGACTCCATGTTGTCGTCACTCCTACCACTACCCTTGAGGCCACGATTCAAGCAGCGTTGGGTGCACACGTCGGCACTGCACTCCAGATAAATCGCTCCTTTTACAATAGCCTTATCGGACATTTCCTGGAGAGAGAGAGAGAGAAGTCGAAAAATTATTGTAAAAATGGAATTGCGGGGCAGGTGGAGTCGAGTGGAGCTGATAAAAATTTTATTTCTTAAGGAGGAGATTGTTCAAGGTACTTCGTGGTATTTTTCGAAGCAGCCATTGCCCTCTGGAGAGGAGGAAAATTTCCAGCGCGGAATTACGTAATTTGAAGGAATGATGTACTGACGTATTGAAAAAATTTGGAGATAATTCAGTAGCGAAGCGGTAGATCGGTTCGAGGTGGATGAGCCCTTGGCTGAGTAGGAATATCTCGGAATCTGAGGGAGATAGGGAGATTTTTGTGAGGACATTTTTTGGAGAGCGAATCGAGGGCTGCAAAAAAGGTTTTGGGGAAAATTTGGCTATCTCGGTTGGGTTTCGAGATATTCATTGAAAACTGGTCAATAATTCAAATCGACTTGGATCGCTTTAAGGATATTCAAGTACTTTGACTATTTTTTCTCCAGTGATGATGTTCAGTTTCATTTGAGCCCCACTTGACCCTAGTCTTCCGGACATTTTACAATGATTTTATTGTTTAAACTTCGCAGGTCGGAATTTTAATCTCAAAACCTAGCGAATTTGCTAGAAAATTCTATTGGAATTTTATAGGAATTCTATTGAAAAATTTTACTTGGTTTTTGCGCTGATTCTGTTGGATATTTGATAGGAAAAAGTCAATATATTTTGAATTTCTGGTTAAATTTTACTCTTGAGTTTTTTTCTATTAGAATTATTAATTAATCTCAATAATTCTAATAGAAGAATAATTCTATTGATTACTAATAATTAATTACTAATAATTATTTTACATTAATTTCCCAGTTTTTTCCGCTGGATTTTGTTTTTTTTTGCATTGCCCAATCTGAGTGGAAAAAACTTGGAAAATTGATGCCCGAAAAAATCTCAAGAGAAAAATTCAAACAGAAATTCGAAATCTATTCACTTTTTCTTATCAAATATCCAATAGAATCAGCGCAAAAACACGTAAAATTTTTCAACAGAATTCCGATAGAATTCTCTAGCGAATTCACCAGGTTTTCTACCAAATTTTTTCATACGTGAATATTTTAAAAATCAGAAAAAAAATGGAAGTCTAGTTTTGGAGGAAGATTGATGAAATAATTTAAAAATTACGTCAAACTTTTGTAATAAATAATTTATGTTTCTGCGTGCCTAGGCAAACGAGAGACTATTCTTTAAAAAAATAATTGAAGAAAGAATTTGATGGATCTATTTCATACACTCATCAAAGTTAGAATTCATGGGCAGAATTATCAACGATGACTAATTTTTTTCGGCTTTTTGAATTAATTTTTCCTCGTTACACTCAACGACTCAACTGGAAGGTATTCATTCTATTATTATATCACAATTCTTTTGAAATCATATTCGCTTTGCCCGCGATTTTTTATGCCTTTCGTTTTTCGCTCAATTTCTCTCCGTTGCAGATGGAAAAATTCAGAAGAAAAATTGGAAATTCCACGCCCAAGAATTTTTGCAGAAAAAATCGGAACTAAATAAGTTGTTCAGAAAAATCAAAATTTATTAACTCGTTCCTATCCAAGAACTATTTCAAAATAGTCTTTGTAGTCAATGAAATTTTCCAGCAAAAATAGTTTTAAATAAAATAAAAATATAGAAAAAAATTCTTCACAGACTTAAATATTGACTTTGTCTGTGATATTCTTGCCCTTCATCATTCATCTCCAGGTTTAATTAGACAAAGAAGCAAATGAGTCTTGAATGGATTGAGCAACAAATCCTTACGAAAAATACGTCATTACGAAAAAACAATCATCTAAAGAATCAGATATAGTGAAGAGGAATTATTGAAATGAGGCGATGAGATTGGATTTTATTTTTGAATACCACAGTCATTGAACTTGTTAGAATGCTGAATTCCCCCGATTCTCAACGAAAAAATGCTTACGAAATCTCTACGCAATGATTCACGAATGGCTTCATTTCACTCATAAATTCACGGTGTCGGATTGATGTTGAGGATAGGTTTTCGAGAAATCTGAAGAATGAATTCGTAGTGCGATGTGGGAGAGGAGGCGATATCGAATTAAGCTTGCGTTGTTTATTCATTGTGGGATTTTCTTGTAAGCAGTTTTATTCGGGAATGTTCCGCACTCTTATCGAAATGCGCGATTTATTGGTCGACTAGGGGGCTACGCCCCCTGCTCGCTCCGCTCACCAACCCCCATGTAACCCTCATATGACCCTCATGACCCTTATTCTGACCCCTGCGACCCTTAATTTTGGAGTCGTAATTTGGAGTGCGAAATTTTCATCACCAGAAGTCGATTTGAATTTTCATAATAATACAGAGAGATATCCTGCGCCTTGTGACCCTTAATCTGACCATTGTGACCCTTAATCTCTTGACTTAATCTTTTGATCCTCATGACCCTTATTCTGACCCCTGCGACCCTTAATTTTGGAGTCGCAATTTGGAGTGCGAAATTTTTATCGCCAGAAGTCGAATTGCATTTTCATAATTTTACAAACAGATATTCCGAGCCTTGCGGCCCTCAATCTGACCATTGTGACCCTTAATGTCACCCTTGTGACCCTTAATTTTGGAGTCTTAATTTTGAGTACAAAATTTTTATCACCAGAAGCCGATTTGGATTTTTATAATATAGAGAGATATAAAAATTGAATGAAAAGTCTCTTTTTTCAGTTTGATGAATCACCTACTCTATTTTTGTCGTCTTTCATTGAAAAATAGGATGAAACAGGTGGGAAATTGCGTTTGTCTTCAGAAATTTGGCTGAATTTCCCGGAAAAAAGACTTTGAATTCGACTTGAGGGGAAAAAGTCAGTGGAATTCCAAGTTTCCAGGTAAGAAAAAATTCAATATAAAAACATGGCAAATTCGCTAGAAAATTCTATTGGAATTCTCTAGAAATTCTATTGGGATTCTATTAAAGTTAGAGAGAATTCTCGTTAAAATTCTCTTTGTTTTTTGCATATTTCCCAGGAAATTTAGAGAAATCTGAAATTCAAGGAGAGATTTAAGTGTTGTGAAGGCGAGTGCTACCCTCCCAAGGGTCAAAGAACACTTCCCACAAGTGTCGATTATTATTTTATTTCTCTATAATTGAATTAATCCCGTTTCCCATGAATCAATTAATCCTGAAATATGATATCCAAAAATATATCCGGAATTCTCATTTTCGAAAAACACAAAATTTTATAAATTATTCTATAAATCAAAACAAGAATTATTTCTTTTAAATTTTTTGAGTCTCTTAAATTTTTAAAGCCAACATTCAATAAATTGAGAACAATTTCTTTTAGTTATCGTGAGAAAACCGATTTTTGAGAAAATTCTGAAATTCTAAAAATTAATATATGAATTAAAATTTGATTAATCTCAATAGATCGCGTTCAACAATGCCTACATTTGGTAAAGTATCATTTTTCACAGCTGTCAGCCGTTAATTTCTTCAGAAAAAATTAATTTTCCTAGTCTGATCGCGCATTGAAAAAGAGGAATGGCTACGTGTCCACGGGATTACGTCGCGTATACCAATTAGATTTTTACAGGCTTGTTATCTGAAATTATTCAGCGATTTGTTATTCGTATCAGTGCGAAGACTCGTTGTTCATGCAGGATAATGGGACAAATTTTGCTGATTTTCACTGCGACGAAAATGTTTCAATATTCGGCGATATTGTTGACATGGAGTATTTCACTGGCGATTAAATAAATGTGTTCTGTTGTCTCCCATGAAACACGAGGAACACGAACTTCACCATTCCCCGGCACTTAAGGATATCCAAATAGGGGTGGGTGGGGTAAAGTGGACACTTTAGACTTGTTTTTAATTACTCATAACTCAGAAATAATTTTATCAATGGAGCTCAGTTTAGGCTCATCAAAAAATTATTAAATTTCATCACCATTTCAACCTGTCATTAACATTTTTAAAAAAGTCAAAAGTGTCCATTTTACCCCAACCTCCCCTACTTTGGCTACTCTTTCTCCAGTGAAAATCATGAATATTCTGCGTCATTCAGATGATATTTTGCACAGAATTATTAGTTCTTTAAATATTGGTTGTTTATAAATAAATGAATGAAATTGTTTAACCCATTGAAAACCTTATTTTTAGGCATGAAAAATCGATTTCTGAGAAAATTCTGAATATGAATAAATTTTTTACGATTGCAAACAAATGATGTTTATGATCGAAAATTGATTGTTTAAAAATTATCCATAGAAATTGCTCGTAATTTTCAAAAATTGCAATTTTTTAAAATTATTTCATTAATCTTCCTCCAAAAGTAAATTTTCCTATTTTTTTTAGATTTTTTAAATGTTTTCTAACAATTCAATATTAAGATTCAAAATCAGACCTGTGAATTTTAAACAACAAAACCATTTTAGAATATCCGGAAACTTGGTGTCAAATTGGGCTCAAATGAAAGCTCGTAATTTAAAAAAAAGACGATTTTACAATTATTATGACAATTAAAAATTAATTTATTCCTTAAACTTCCAGTTCTCCCAGCCATAACGGTCATCACAGCAAATGAAATGAAAATAATTGAAGAAAAGAACCACAAAAAACACTTCTCTCCATGCCAACGTTTCGAACCTACTAAGAGTTCTCCATCAGCGCAATTTATTGAATCTAAAACCAAATTACAGAAAACAAAAAATTGAATGAACCTGTCACGATTACATCGCCAGTAAACTAAAATGAAAAAGTCACTTCATTATTTACCTAAAACTCCTAAGAGCAAAGGGTATTTAAAAAACCCTAAAAAATAGCCCCCAAAATAAAAAAAAAATGAAAAACTAATTTAATTAATTTCATGAACAAGAAAATTGAAAGAAGATTTAAAGTTAAATTTAATTACTTCAATTAATTAATTTAATTAGTTTAATTTTATTATTATGAATGATCCTTCAAAAGTAGACTTTCTATTTTTTTCAGATTTTTAAAATGTTTTGTAACCCAATTCCAATGTTTTCAAATCCAGACCTGCAAAGTTTAAATAACAAAATCATTGTAAAATATCCACAAACTTGGGGTCAAATGGGTCAGACGTTCGACTACAAAAGTAGAAAAGCATTTCACTGGAGAAAAAATATCCAAAATACGTGGAAATTGTCAATTCTATTTGTTTGCTCCAATTCTATTGAAACAATTGCAACATTCCTCAAAGAAAGAGGAAGGTTTAGACTTTTTTTAAATTCCTCACAACTCAGAAACAAATCCACCAAGTGAGCTCAGTTTAGGCTCGTCTCAAAGGGAAAGAATTGTTCTTCGTATTGAAAAAAAACATCCAAAACATCCACCAAATTACTTGACATCGTCTTTTTCCATCCTCAACATTTTGAAAAAAGTCAAAAGTGTCCGTTTTACCCCAACCCTGGGCTACGTCTATAACCTTACTTTTGTCCAGCCATCCAGGTTATCCTGGTTCCTCGGGAAGCCATCAATGAGAAACTTCTTCTGAGGACTAGACGTCTGGATAGCCCGATCAATGAGACTGCAAGTTATTGCAACCGGTACGATGGTGCCATTCCTGATGTGTCCCTCGATGAGTTCCCCAAATTCCGAGCCGGGTTTGGCCCGCTCCTCACGGAGGAGATCGCCCGCAGACAAGTGCACATATCCAGTTTTATCAACGATTTTAGCACAAGTTGTGCCTTTACCAGAGCCCGGCCCCCCGAGCACAAATATCACCTCCGGCTTCTGCATAGCGACTCTAGCAAATTGTCGTAGACCTGGAATTACGCGGGATATACCTATGAAATATATGACGTGTCTGGCAGTACGTCCGGTATGTCCGACGCATCGGCAGGGGCGCGAAGACGTTAAACAGTCGAGGAGATGATTAACGAGATTTACTCGGCAATTCTGATGATTGAAAAATCAGGGGATTTAATTTGAGGGTCTGGAGAGTTGGTTTTACCTGTCGTTAACCTCTGGAATATCATTCTGAGGAAATTTGGAGGCTATTTCGACGTGAGAATTTGAGAAGGTATTCGGGGGGGGACACACGGATCACAGCTGATCGATTTTCACACTCGCGGACACTCGGGGATTTGAGGATTGTTTGGGGAATTTTTGCTCCATTATTGAGGGGTTTTTTGGCGGGGTTGGGGGGCCTACAGTTGTGGGAAGCGGTGTTCAATTATTTTTTGCGTAATGTTCGTGGAAAGGCTCGTTTGGAAACAGGAAATTGATCGTCAGTGCTTGGAGCACTACTGGAGTCAGGTGATGCCCTTTTCTAGTATGACAATGTGAGTCGATATTCGTTTCTTTAATTAATTGTTTATAATCATTCTCGTTGCGAAGAGCGATACGACTGATGGGAATTATATGTAGCAATTTATCAGCTGTTGAAGTTTCATATTACAATTAATGATTTGCTCATGTTCTAATTCCTACGCTCACTGAATAAGATTTTAATCATAATTACAATTCAATTCCTTCTAGAAGACACTTTAGAGTGTGAATTCTCTGGTAAAAGTGCGTGCCCACACTGTTATCTATTTTTAGTTGGTTCACACGGTAATTCAGTTGATCTGTTGTTTATCTCATCAATATAATTCCGTGCTGAGAATATTGTCATCTCGTGTTATCAGCACCAAATTAAAAATTAAAACTTCATTTGGAATATTGAGTGAAAGCTTTTTTTTATTCATATCAGAAATTTTGTATTTGGATGTTAATGTTATTTGTTCAAAGTGAAAAAATCGATCGTCATTTTCACTATATTGCATTCAGATTCTCCTATCCTTAATGTTAAAAATGTGAGATTATCTCATAATTCTAGCTATTAATTCTAATCAACTTTGTTCGATGAAAACCTTAGTAAACGCAATATTAAGAAAGTAGAATTATTCTGTTTTCCTCTGACTTAAAGGATTTTGACAATTATGATTCATTTATTCGTGTTTCATAGAATGGAAGTCAATTCTCTTTTGTTTGTCAGGGGGGCTTCATAAAAATTCGCCGCAAGACGATTGCATCCATGAAAGCCGCCTTACCGAATGCAGTGAGAAAAACTTGGAAAATTTACGTCGTGGAATTTCTCTGTAGAAAGAGGAAATTTGGGAACCGGAAGTCCATTGTAGTTGCTACTAGAGTCAAATAAAAGATTTGAGTAATTTCAAAATAATCTGAAAAACGTGAATTAAATATCAGTTCATTCTCTAAATTTGACTTTCTAAATTTGCAGAAAAATCAGCCTTTCATTTTCTATATTTCCAGATAATTTACGTCGCGGAATTTCTCTATAGAAATACGAAAATTGGAAACCGGAAGTGCATTGCACTTGCTACTAGAGTCAAACAGAAGACTCAAGTAATTTCAAAATAATTTCAAAAACGTGAATTAAATATCAGTAAATCATTCTCTAAATTTAACTTTCTAAATTTGCAGAAAAATCAGCCTTTCATTTGATAAATTTCCAGATAATTTACGTCCAAGAACTTCTCTATAGAAATACGAAAATTGGTAACCGGAAGTGCATTGTACTTTCTACTAGAGTCAGCCAAAAGCCTAAAGTAATCTCAAAATAATCTGAAACGCGAATTAAATATCACTTTATTTTCTAAATTTAATTTCCAAAATTCGTAAAAAACCAACAAAATTCGTGATTCCACAACAATTTTGCTCAATCCCGTTAAATTTAATTATCATTCTCGTCAAATAACTATCATCACTATGAAGTTTGACGCATGAAGCAGCAAACTTCACTCATTTAAACTCAAAAACGTGCAGTCCGCGTGAGTCCGCGGTTCTCGTGGCCGTGGGTTCGAACGCACGATATGACAACTCTTGTTGCAATGATATTGATTACTGCAGTCATTATGTAATAAATTCAATGTTGTTTGGAAATTATCCGGTGAGAGATGACATTCGCACGCTAGGTAAGGAGCATTGAAAACAGTACGACGAGGAGTTACATATTGTTATTGCGTACTTGATCGGCAGAGCGAACGGTTTATCACATGACGGTGAGAGGTTAAAGGTCCTTGAGATGAACCGAGATTGAGTCTCTATTTTTGCGAACTGTGATAGTGTTTAATTTCGTGAGATGATGACAGTTTATTAATAACGAAAAATTTCGGGGGATTGTCAGTGCTGATGGGATCCGAGTCATTTAGAGTTGAAGATATTTTTTTGGAGCGATTTTTCGAGGAATGCAGGTACTCATTGACGAAAATAAACACGAATGAGAGAGTAATAATCTGAGAATCGAGTGACAATTTTTTTTATTTGAATCTGTCTCAAAAACTGTAATTGGAGTTTAACGCTTTCATCTGAGTGTAATTTCAGATTGGGTTATTGCACGTTGAGTAATAGTTTTATTATTTGAACTTTATGGAGTTTGAACTTTATTTTTCATTTTGAAAATTTTACAAAATTCACTTTTTCTATGAAAAATTGTAGGAAATAATGATGATGACTTTGATGCTTCTTCATGTTTTTCTAAATTTTCTAATAAGGGATTAATCAAATTTCATGGATTTTTGGATGAATATAGACTTTAATAAGTTCCATTCATTGACAACAATCACAATTCAATTTTTCCTGCAAGTTTTAAAAAATTAATATTTTTCTTAAAATCGATTTTTCAACGATCGCTCAAAAAATTGTCATTGACGGAAATAAACACGAGTGAGAGAGTAATAATCTGAGAATCGAGTGACAATTTTTTTTATTTGAATCTGTCTCAAAAACTGTAATTAGAGTTTAAAGCTTTCATCTGAGTTTAATTTCAGATTGGGTTATTGCACGTTGAGTAATAGTTTTATTATTTGAACTTTATGGAGTTTGAACTTTATTTTTCATTTTGAAAATTTTACAAAATTCACTTTTTCTATGAAAAATTGTAGGAAATAATGATGATGACTTTGATGCTTCTTCATGTTTTTCTAAATTTTCTAATAAGGGATTAATCAAATTTCATGGATTTTTGGATGAATATAGACTTTAATAAGTTCCATTCATTGACAACAATCACAATTCAATTTTTCCTGCAAGTTTTAAAAAATTAATATTTTTCTTAAAATCGATTTTTCAACGATCGCTCAAAAAATTGTCATTGACGGAAATAAACACGAGTGAGAGAGTAATAATCTGAGAATCGAGTGACAATTTTTTTTATTTGAATCTGTCTCAAAAACTGTAATTAGAGTTTAAAGCTTTCATCTGAGTTTAATTTCAGATTGGGTTATTGCACGTTGAGTAATAGTTTTATTATTTGAACTTTATGGAGTTTGAACTTTATTTTTCATTTTGAAAATTTTACAAAATTCACTTTTTCTATGAAAAATTGTAGGAAATAATGATGATGACTTTGATGCTTCTTCATGTTTTTCTAAATTTTCTAATAAGGGATTAATCAAATTTCATGGATTTTTGGATGAATATAGACTTTAATAAGTTCCATTCATTGACAACAATCACAATTCAATTTTTCCTGCAAGTTTTAAAAAATTAATATTTTTCTTAAAATCGATTTTTCAACGATCGCTCAAAAAATTGTCATTGACGGAAATAAACACGAGTGAGAGAGTAATAATCTGAGAATCGAGTGACAATTTTTTTTATTTGAATCTGTCTCAAAAACTGTAATTAGAGTTTAAAGCTTTCATCTGAGTTTAATTTCAGATTGGGTTATTGCACGTTGAGTAATAGTTTTATTATTTGAACTTTATGGAGTTTGAACTTTATTTTTCATTTTGAAAATTTTACAAAATTCACTTTTTCTATGAAAAATTGTAGGAAATAATGATGATGACTTTGATGCTTCTTCATGTTTTTCCAAATTTTCTAATAAGGGATTAATCAAATTTCATGGATTTTTGGATGAATATAGACTTTAATAAGTTCCATTCATTGACAACAATCACAATTCAATTTTTCCTGCAAGTTTTAAAAAATTAATATTTTTCTTAAAATCGATTTTTCAACGATCGCTCAAAAAATTGTCATTGACGGAAATAAACACGAGTGAGAGAGTAATAATCTGAGAATCGAGTGACAATTTTTTTTATTTGAATCTGTCTCAAAAACTGTAATTAGAGTTTAAAGCTTTCATCTGAGTTTAATTTCAGATCGGGTTATTGCACGTTGAGTAATAGTTTTATTATTTGAACTTTATAGAGCTTGAACTTTATTTTCCATTTTGAAAATTTTACAAAATTCACTTTTTCCATGAAAAATTGTAGCAATGACTTTTTAAATTCGTAATCAATCGATTTCTTTATACTGTAATATAAATCGTTTCCATGATACAACATTCATTTTTCTTTGTTTTTGAGTCCGAATGGAAGATTTTTTTAAATATTTAAAGGCGTTTATTCAGTATAATTTGTCAATTTACAATAATGATGATGACTTTGATGTTTCTTCATGTTTTTCCCAAGTTTCTTATAAGGAATTAATCCAATTTCATGAATTTTTTCATAAATATAGACTTTAATAAGTTCCATTTGTTGACACCAATCACAATTCAATTTTTCCTACAAATTTTAAAAAATTAATAAATTAATAATTACCCATTTGTTATCATTTATAATGAATGCATCTACTTTTAAAAATGTGCAGAACGCATTCGAAGTCCATTAATCCCCCTGTAATTTAATTTTCCAGGTTGATCATTGACAATGTTGATTCTAAAATCATCCAAAGAACTCCATGTATTCCCAAATTTGTTGAGAACAAATCCCTGGAGACACTCCCGATACAAAGCACTGGACCCTTTTAGGCATGTGCATACAGCTTCAGTTCTCCCCATCGATCTCCACCGCAAATACAGTGTAAATAGTCCGAAAAATGGGTTGAATTACCATCAAAAAAGATCGCTGAGTCTGGCAGCGAGAATAGTTGACCTCTCGCCTCCAAAGATCCAACCGTACATGAAGCTCATGAGGATTGACAAGCCGATAGGGTCTTGGTTGCTGTTCTGGCCCTGCAGCTGGAGCATCGCCATGGCAGCAGCCCCAGGGTGCCTCCCAGACCCTCACATGCTGGCTCTCTTCGGCCTGGGGGCCTTCGTCATGCGAGGGGCTGGCTGCACCATCAATGACATGTGGGATCAGGACATTGATAAGAAGGTAATCGACCTCTTCGAGACCTCTCACTCTAGTTCTTCTGGTTCTAATGCTGAATGTTAGGTAGCCAGAACAAAAAATCGACCCCTGGTTGCTGGTGAAGTGACGCAGTTCCAGTCCTTCGTTTTCCTTGGGGGACAACTCAGTGTCGGACTTGCTATTCTACTTCAGCTGAATTGGTACAGCGTTCTTCTTGGAGCTAGTTCGTTAGGTATGAATATCAAATTCAATTCAATTATTCGCTCATTCATTCATTTGTTGAATCATGCATTTATGTATTTATTTCTTCATTAGTTATTCATTTATAGATCACAAAAGTCTGTTTTTTTTCCATTCGGGCAATGTTTTTTTTATTTAAGGCCCGGGTGTACTATCTTTCGAATGTTATCTGGATCTTTTTTATCTCTCGTGATCCAAAATTAGATTCTAAAAAATTCAAACTGATATCGGATTCAGTGAACAGAAAATCTGACAACTAATTTTTTCAAAACATGTACGTGTCTGTATGTTTACATCCATAATTATTGAAGGATTTTTCGGTGATAAATAGATCGAGTGGTATGATAATTATACGGAATAGACCTTGATAGACGTCATCTGCTGAGAGGGGACCTTGGTCCCTTGCGAAAGGCTTTAGTTGAGTCAGAGAACCATTGAATGGCTCTGAAATCATCATGGATTATATTAAAAAGTGGAGAGGATGGTGAATTCAGAATTTTTTTTTATCGTTATTTTACATTGCTTCGACCCGGTTAGGGTATACTGTGATGATGATCAAGACTTTAAATGGTTAGATCGCAACATTCTACCGGCCGGGATTTGAACTCGGAACCTTTCGCATGTGAGGCAACGAACTTACCCACTGCACGAAGCCACCGGGACATAAAAAAAAAAATAAAAAAAAAAAACTAGCGATTTCTCTAAGACATTCTACTGAATTGCTATTAGAACTCTATAAGAATTATACGAGAGTTGTATTACAATTCCATTGAGAAATTCTATTAGTATTTTGCACTAATTCTATTAAAAATCTATTAAAAATTATGCAAATTCCTCATGCGTTTTTTAATTGTTATTTGTTTATAGAAAAAATTTTGTTGATTTTTCTATGAGCATTCTTGGGGATGAATTTTCAATTTTTTTTTCTTGGATGTTATCGGAAACAAATAAATATACAGCGGAAGAAGCTTGAGAAATTAACGGCCAAGAGTTTCTATAGAAAAGATCAAGATCTATTGAATTTTTGCCATCAATATCTCTCGAAAAAATGACGCGGTAAAGTAGCATAATCTTTTATAGAAATGGCGCAAAAAAATAGAATTTTTTAATAGAATTCTACCCAAATTTCAAGGGGATTTTTACAAAGTTCCAATAGAAATTCAATATAATTTCGTCAATAGCAAAGACAAAACATGCGATCAACTAAAATTTCCACCCATACATTTTTACAATTAAATTATTGAGATTTATCTCCTGATTTTCAGGTTTAGTAATAATTTATCCGCTCATGAAAAGAGTGACGTACTGGCCTCAGTTGATCCTCGGTATGACTTTCAACTGGGGCGCACTGTTGGGATGGTCAGCGATACAAGGTTCTTGTGACTGGTCCATCTGCTTGCCACTGTATACTGCTGGAATATGCTGGACTATTCTCTACGATACTATTTATGCCCATCAGGTAAACCTAATCTACAATATTTATCTATTCCATTCTTCACAAGTGAGAAAAAATTAATAAAAAAATTTCTACGGTGAATTTCATTTACATTATTTTCTTGGAATTCTAAGAATTGAAAGGACCACAAGTACTTCTGGGGCTTGAATTTTCCTAGTTTCTTTTTTACGATTTCGTAACGAGAAATTGAAGAAATACAGGGGAAGAAAATTGAAAAATTTATGCCCAAGAAATTCTGTAGGACAAATTTCAAAAGAATAATTCATGAAGGAAAGAATGCATTGAAAAATCCCCAATAGAGGTGACGTAATTTTCAAATCAATAAACAAAATTTTTCAGTAGAACTGCGACGGAACTTCAATAGAAAATTATTTGTCTTCAAATAAGTAAGGACTAACAGTGATATTCGATCTTAACTAATTAAAACAGAGTTAAAATAAAACTGAAATAAGAGTTCAGAAGAAATTTTATATAATTGACGTCATTTAATCATTAAATAACGATAGATTGTAACACCAGAGAGATGAATAAATAAAAAATGAATATATTTTTTGTCTCACTGCAATTATTAAAAAGACAGTAAATTATTTCGTACACATAATTATTATATTTTCTTTAATTCACCGAGCAATTCTTAACTTTCAGGATAAAGTCGATGATATCCTCCTGGGAATCAAATCCACAGCACTAAAATTTGGCGATAAAACGAATTTGTATTTATCTGGATTCGGAGCATCGATGATAGGTAGTTTAATCGCATCTGGCGTAATGTCCGATCAAACGTGGCCATATTACACAGCTGTTACCCTAGTTGCTGGACACTTGGTGAACCAGGTGAGTCATCAAATATCCATGCACGAAAAAATTTCGTAGAAAAGTCTAATCTTTCAGATAAAACGTCCAATAGAAACGACAAAAACCGACGATTTTATAGACAAAAATCAGTAGAACTTCATGTTTCTATACAACTTCTTCTATTTAAATATTTTCTACCAGAATTCATTTCTTAATTTATTCCCACTTGAGTTTTCTTCTCCTTTAATTGAATACATCGAACATAAAAAACTTGGAAAATTTGAACTGAAGAATTTCTTTGGAAATATCTCAATAGAATAAGTTAGTTGCATAGAAAAATTGGACTGTGTTGATTTTTTCGTCATTTTTTAAGTGATTTTTTTTATTATTATTTTTATTATAGATTATTTTTGCCAATCGGATTTCGACCAATCAGAGCGCAGTATTTGAGGCTACCCGACAGTTTTATTTCGGATATTTCCTCCTAGCTTTTGAATATTTCGCAGCAGTTCTTAATTTTTTTTACCTGATTATTTTTCCAACCCAAATATCGGGCAGTATAATTGGCCCATTCGACATCACGTGGTACAAGCTACAGGGTTTTCAACTGATAATTTTTTGATAATTTTCTCTGGTAGTTGCTATATAAAAAACAAAACATCATGCAGTCGAATTAACCCCTCGTCAAACTGACAGATTGAATTCAATTGTGGTAATCCGAGGATTTTTATTCGAAATGAGTGTTAATTATACAATTTTCGTTTCTCAATTGTGAGTTTCGTCTCATGGTCCAATTATATTGCCCGACATTTGGATTGGAAAAATAATCCCCCGACTACCACACGAGCTTCAAAATTAATCGGGCATTTTTCTCAAGGTTCCCTGCATACAAATGAAGTCAACTCGTACTTCGCCCTCGTGATTTTTTAGCCTGAAAAACTTGACTCTTTCGTTTGTTTGCAACGAAGCTGTCGGGAAATACCCGATAATTTTGAAGCTCTTGTGGTATTACAAGTGAATATTTTTTCTGCAACATCTTTTCGTGAATATCACCCTAAAATAATCCCAATAATGGAATCATTATTTTTCTGCAGATATCAACGTTGGAAATAAACAATCCCAAAGACTGTGCCAGGAAGTTCATCTCCAACAGCACGATAGGATTGATTTTATTCGCAGGAATAGTATTAGGAAATCTAGTGAAAAAACCTAGGGAAAATCAGTTGACCGAGATGATTGCAGAATGAACCAAAGACCGTTGTACAGATTGATTGAGTCAATTTTAATCACTCCAAATGAATCAATATTGTGACATATTTCAAACTATTGGAGATGTAGATTCTATATTGTAGAACGTATTCATTTCTATGTATTTTGTGGCAAGGAGGAGACATTTATTTCACTGAAATATAGAGGAGGTTGGGGTAAAACGGACACCTTTGACTTTTTTTAAAATGTTAATGAGAGGTTGAAATGTTGATCAAATTCAATAATTTTTTTTTTCAATACAAAGAACAATTGTTTCCCTTTGTGACGAGCCTAAACTGAACTCAATTGATAAATTTGTTTCTGAATTATGAAGAATTTTAAAAAGTCTAAAGTGTCCATTTTACCCCACCCTCCCCTACATACGTAATTTTGTTAATAAAATGTCTTGTTAATAATTCCTTCATTTTAGTCATTTTTTACGCACTTCTTCGTGATAATTGAATTACAGGTGTTGAGCTGCAGAAAAGGCCTTCGATGTTCTCTTCCAAAGCCATTACTTCTGGAGATAAACTCATAATTCCGTTCTGAAATTGATTTCTCAAATTTTGTTAAATTACAAATTGCCTCGGTAATAAGTGGTTTTAGAGGAAAATATCAAAAGATAGTTTTTGAGTGAAATTTCATGAACTACAAAAAAGGTTTTTTGACATTTATCTTATTAAAATACTCCTCCAGATAAATTCAGAATTTCGCTGTGAAAAATCAGAAAAAGCCGATTCTCCTCACTAATTAATCATTGAATTATCTTGGTAACGAGTGATTTTAGGGGAAAATACCAAAAAACCTTTATTCTTGGAAATTTCATGAGCTACAAGAAAGCTTTATGACATTTTCCCCGAAAATCACTCACTCCAGAGATAAATCCAGATTAACGAGATTGAAAATTCGAATAAAATCCCAATTCTCCAGATTTTTTTACAAGATTCAAATCAGTTCAGGAAAAATATACTATATAGTATACTATACCAATATCCACTGCTTTCCAAGTGCATCACAAAATCACGAAATGAAAAGAATTTCAAAAAAACTATTTTTGGAGCAATTAAAATTCATTTTTGGTTTTGTAATGTAATCAATAACGAATTAACGCACTCTAGTGTTGATCTGGTACATCTCTAACCTCGAATTGCTGTTGTTTTCCGACGTGGACTGTTTTGAATGGACAACTGTCCCACATTGTCGCTGAATTCATGAGAAACATCAGTTCTGTGACAATGCACCTCGACACTCCAAAATCTTGAGTTAAATGAATGGAAGAACAAGCATTGAAAACAAAATACACAGTCGTTAATGTAAATAACCAGTTATGACCTTGTCTGTTTATCACCTGGAGCTACGCAGACAACAAAGAAGTGAGTAATTAATGAATAATTGTCAGAACATTTTATTGTTGACAACAAGTCGCTCACGTATTCGTATTCATTTATTTGTTATCATCTTCACCGTTGTTACTATTAATATATTTATATATCTGTCATGAAAATTTGTGGGCAGAATTTTTCCAAGTTTTTTTCTTTGATGTTCTTTGTAATAATCTAATAGCGAATGTTCACGAATTTATATGGGCACGCACGAAAAAATTTAATAGAAAAGTCTATCGAATTCGTTAGAAAATTCTATTGAATTTCTATCAAACTTTCTATTAGTTTTTGGCTGATTCTATTGACATGTTCAATAGAAAAAGTCAACAGAATTCGATTTTTCTATATAACTTATTCTTTTCATATTTTTTCTATAGGATTTGCTCGACTCAAATTTTCCAAGTTTTTTTCATTCTATTTTTCCTTTCTTCTCATCAAGAAAATCAAATGATAAAATTTGGAAAATTTGAACCGAGGAAATTCTATAGAAAATATCTCAATAGAATAAGTTATAGGGGAGGGTGGGGTAAAATGGACACTTGACTTTTTTTGAAATATTCATCACGTGTTGAATTGCTCATGAAATGGAATAATTTTATTTCCCAATAGAAAGAACAATGCTTCCTCTTTGTGATGAGTACAGACTGAGCTCAATTGATAAATCTGTTTCCGAGTTATGAATAATTTTTAAAAAGTTAAAAATCAAAAATGTCCATTTTACCCCATCCTTCCCTATAGAAAAATTGAATTCTACTGATTTTCTCTACTGAATATTTTCTATTGAACATTTCAGTAGAATCGGCCAAAAACTAATAGAACAGTTCAATAGAAATTCAATAGAATTTTCTAACGAATTCGATAGGTTTTTCTATTAAATTTTTTCGTCCGTGGATAATTAATTGAAAATCAGTCGTTTTCGAGGCCAATTTTTCGGTCATGACGTCACGAAGACGGTCAGGTGACGCTTCATTGGTCGAAAAAGAAGAGAGTGGGGACTTGTTGTCTTCCATTGGCCGAGGCGCACCTCCAGGTTGGGTAGGTCGGCTCCAGCCATTCTGCGATTGGTCCAGCACTCGACCGTCTCTGTGACGTCATCAGCGATTTCAAAGCGTTTGAGATCTTCCACTTTTAACAATCAATTATTAATCAATGAGCAATATTTCGAACGTTTGTGAGTGAAAAATGAATTATTCAGGTCCCAAACTTGAGATTAGAAAATTGAAAAAAAATGCATGCAAGTTCCCTGTTCACTAAAATCCTCATAATTGCCTTCTCCCCCAGAAAATGATCTTCAGCCGTCTCGCTCTGCTCACCTCGATCCTGGCTCTGGTCCAAGCTAACCACGAGTACCAGAAGAAGCACCTCATCTGCCTGAAGAACGAAGTGAAATCCATGTTCGATCACGCCTACTCCAGCTACCTCAAGTACGCCTACCCCTACGACGAGCTGCGCTCCCTGAGCTGCGACGGTTTCGACACCTGGGGGAGTTTCTCCCTCACGCTTATCGACGCCCTGGACACCCTCGCAGTGATGGGAAACTACACGGAATTCCGGAGAGTAGCTGAGATCATCTCTTCCAGGAAGGACTTCAAGGCGAACATAAATGTCTCCGTCTTCGAGACGAACATCAGAGTCGTTGGGGGTCTCCTGTCAGCCCACCTCCTCTCGAAGAAGGCAGGAGTGAGACTGGAGCCAGGCTGGCCCTGCAATGGTCCTCTTCTTCGTCTGGCTGAGGACATGGCCAGGCGACTTCTGCCAGCCTTCGACACTCCCACAGGTAGGATTCCTGCAAATAATTTCCATCCACCCCAAATATTTTAGAATATATATCGTAGAATTGTTGCTAAAGTAATAAAAAAAACTGGAAAGTCAATGCAATATTAGATGGGGTGAGTGGGGCAAAATGAAACAGCGGGGGGTGTCAAAATAAAACAGGTGGAAAATGACTGTTTGACGCAATTCAAGCGAAAAAAATTGTTTTGTTAATTTTTATTTGCTTGGGATTGCGTCAAACAGTCATTTTTCGACTGCGATAAATTCACCAAAATCGTCGTAATTGCCTTCTCCCCAGAAAATTAACAAAAAAAAATTTTTTTCTTCAACTTTTTTTATTATTGGGAGTACTGATGAAAATAATAAAAATAAAAATAAAAAAAAATTGTATTTTATTAAAATGTAATTTAATAAAATATAAAATATATTTTTTTTTAATATGAGCTTATTTTGCTCTATCCGTCTTATAATTCAATTGATTAGACTCTGGACTTTGGATTCTGCTGTTTCCTTTTGTTTTCAAATAATCCATTGACAAAATTTTCTCCCGTCAAAACTTCTCAATAATTTTTCATTCTACTCAATGGGAAATTATTATTCTTATCAATACTCTCAACAATAAAAAAAGTTAATAAACAAAAGTTGATAAAAAAAAATTAACACAAAATATTTTTGCTGTAATAATTGTTTACTAAAAAAATCTATTTATAAATGAATGAATATTTTTTTTAACAAACAATTATTACAGAATTGCATATGCTGTATAAAACAACCGGTTTTGTGCTAAATAATTAAAAAAACAGAATTCCATGCTTAAAAATTCCCGAATTTTTAATTATTGAATGGGACAGGAGTGGGAATTTTTAATTCACTTAAGGCCCGGGTGTACTATCTTTCGAACGTTATCTTGATGTTTTTTTTCATCTTTCGTCATCTGAAACTGTCAATTAAGTCCTGCATCATGCAAAAGTTTTGAAAAATTATGAATGAATAATCAAAAAAAAGTAGAAAAAATTCTTAATTTTTTCGAAGAGCATTTTTAATTTATATTCAGAATAAGTTGAATAACAAGAAATTGAAAAATGTATCTGATTTACGGTGACAAATGTCGGCCTGTCACCCAATATCATGCAGGGGGAAGACTGATTTCGTAAATCTTTTCCCACACTGCACAGATACATTTATTACGGAAAAGGCTCTTTGAAAAAAGTTGTAATATTTTGGAGAATTTTTTAATCACACTTTTATCACATAAAAATTGCAGAGGACTACATACCACTGTTTTGATAATTGAGATACCTAGCTATCACTTCCCATGAGGAGTTAGTGTGTTATTATCCACCATGGAAAATGACAGCTAACAGATAATTTGCCACAGCGAATCAGATATTTGTAATTTCCACTTTTTCAACTCATTCTGAATCTCAATTAAAAACGCTCTTTGAAAAAGTTCATAATTTATTCTATTTTTTTTATCATTCTATATAATTTTTGGGAATTTCTACATGACGTACCACTCACTTGACAATGTTGGATTACGAAAGATAAAAAAAATCCAGATAACATTCAAAAGATAGTACACCCGGGCCTTAAACTATTTTTTAAGAATGAAGATAGAAAAAGATCTCGAGAAAGAACTTTTCAAGCTAAGCACTTGAGCCAATCCCAAGTCTGGCATAAGCTTGACAAAATACATTGCCGATGGAAAGCGTTTCACCTACTTTTTAACAGAGTAATTTTTTCATCCCCCCCAGGCATGCCCTACGGAACCGTGAATCTAGAGTACGGAGTGCCTGATGGTGAGACCAGTGTCACCTGCACCGCAGGAATCGGCACATTTATCCTGGAGTTTGGTACATTGTCCCGATTGACTGGTGATCCCATCTACGAGGAAGTGGCGATGAACGCCGTCAAAGCCCTTCATTTCTACAGATCGAAGATTGGACTCGTTGGAAATCACGTGGACGTTCTGACTGGTCACTGGACAGCCACCGACTCTGGAATCGGTGCTGGTGTCGACTCCTACTTCGAGTACCTGGCGAAGGGGACTCTGCTCCTCCAGGATCCTTTCCTCGCGAATATGTTTCATGAGTACAGGGGGGCCATCGAGACGTACCTGAGACGAGAGGACTGGCACCTGTGGGTGTCCATGACCGAGGGACAGGTCACCCTGCCGGTCTTCCAGTCCCTGGACGCCTATTGGCCTGGGGTGCTGAGTCTCTTTGGGGAAATAACTGATGCCATGAAGTCGCTGCATAATTATCACAGGGTCTGGAAGCAGTACGGGTTCACTCCGGAGTTCTATAATATTGCCCAGGGGGAGGCCGGGACCAACAGAGAGAGCTATCCGTTGAGACCAGAGCTCATCGAGTCGGTTATGTACCTGTACAGGGCGACCAAGGATCCTTATCTGATACAGTTTGGAGTGAGTGAGAATTCACTTCTTTTAATTTTACTTGACGTGTGGGGGAAGTTTTGATAGACATATCTGGAGATTTTTCGGAGAATTCGTATTGGAACTCTGTGAAAATTCTATTGGAGAATTCTGTGAGAATTCTATTGGAGAATTCTGTGAGAATTCTGTTGTAATTATTGGGATCCTTATCTGATACAGTTTGGAGTGAGTGAGAATTCACTTTTTTAAATTTTGCCCGACGTTTGGGGGAAATTTTGATAGAAATATCTGAAGATTTTTCGGAGAATTCGTATTGGAACTCTGTGAGAATTCTGTTGTAATTATTGGGATCCTTATCTGATACAGTTTGAAGTGAGTGAGAATTCACTTTTGTTAATTTTGCCTGACGTTTGGGGGAAATTTTGATGGAAATATCTGGAGATTTTTCGGAGAATTTATATTGCAACTCTGTGAGAATTCTTTTGGAGTTCTGTTGGAATTATTGAAATCCTTATCTGAAATAGTTTGGAGTGAGTGAGAGTTCACTTCTTTTAATTTTGCTTGACATTTGGGGGAAATTTCAATAGAAATATCTGGAGATTTTTCGGAGAATTCGTATTGGAACTCAGTGAGAATTCTTTTGGAGTTCTGTTGGAATTATTGAAATCCTTATCTGAAATAGTTTGGAGTGAGTGAGAATTCACTTTTTTAAATTTTGCTTGACATTTAGGGGAAATTTCAATAGAAATATCTGGAGATTTTTCGGAGAATTCGTATTGGAACTCTATGAGAATTCCATTGGGGCTCTGTTGGAATTATTGGGGAGGCATTTTTTGAGTCTTTCTTCTTGGAATGTGAAATGAAGGACTATAGTGGGAGAAAATTGAGAAATTCATGTCCAAGAATTTCTATTAGAACTCTGTAAGAACGCTATTGGGGTTCTATTAGAACTCTTGAAAATGCATTCTTTGAAAAATTGAGAAATTCATGCCCAAGAATTTCTATAGCAAAACTCTCAAGAGAATAATTCATTAATTTTTTCCTATCAAATACCTTCAGATAGAATTGTGGTCGAACTCCAACAGAATTCTTATAGAATTCCAGTAGAACTTCACTAGCATTTCTTCAAGAAAACTCTAAATTAATTTACTCAGTTTCTCTAGAGGTGAGAATTTTTAAAGTAATTCCATTGAATTTCTATTGGAACTCTGTAAGAACGCTATTGGAGTTCTATTAGAACTCTGTGGAATGAATTTAAACAAAATTAAGAAATTCATACCCAAGAATTTTTATAGCAAAACTCTCAAGAGAATAATGCTTTAATTTTTTCCTATCAAATATCTTCAGACAGAATTTTACTAGAACTCCACCAGACTTCTCATGGAATTCCAGTAGAACTCCACCAGAATTTCTTCAAGAAACCTCTGAATTCATCCATTCAGTTTTTCCATATGTGAGATTTTTTAAAGTAACTCCATATAATTTCAATAGGACCTCCATAATGAATCTATTGAAGTTCTATTTATTGTTTAGACATGAATTTCCCGAGTTTCCATTTCTTGAATTCACAACAGAACGCAATAAACACGAGCAATTAGTCACTCATTCGAATGCTCAGTTCATCAAATCTAAATTTTCCCCTTCAAAAAATATAAAATTCTATTCTCCACAGGTCGACATCCTCAGGAGTCTCCAACACAGTGCAAAGACCTCCTGTGGCTACGCCACCATAAACGACGTCAGGGACCACAAGAAAGCCGACAGGATGGAGTCCTTCTTCCTGGCTGAAACGACTAAATACCTGTACCTCCTATTCGACACCGATAATTTCATTCACAACAATGGACAGAAGGGGGACGTGGTGAGGACCCAGTGGGGACAGTGTGTAGTGGATGCTGGTGGGTATGTCTTCAACACCGAGGCCCATCCCATAGATCCTGGAGCTTTGAGCTGCTGCAGGCCTGCTCAAAGTCTCTTCAATGATAAAAAATCGGTCATGGGGAAGTTTGTGCCTGCGACTCCTCCCCAGAATGACGAAGAGGAGCTGAATTCTCAGGTGGGGGAGACTGTGGAGTTCGAAATTGACAGATTAGTCGATATGAAATTGAAGGAGGAGAAGCAGAGGAGTGCAGTGGAGATGATTATTGATGAAGACATCAGTGAAAGTTCTGGGGAGAGTTCAACTGACGACAGTGGGGAGCGTCTTGAGGGGTCTGGGGCTGTTGTGGAGACTGAGGAGGATGAGGGTAAGGGTGGAGAAGGCTCTGGGGGCTCTGGGGGACAGGCCAAAGGGCCGGAGCCCAGAAACACAACGAAATCTTCTCCTCAGCCTGAGGAAGCACGGAGGAAGCCTTTCGTTCCTCAAGCGTTGCTCGAGAAAATTCGGAGGCTCAATTTGTATCCCAAGAACGTGACACTTGCTGGGGATTATCAAGTCATCTCGTGCTCTGCGCAGCCGTTCCTACAGAGGATTTCTATTGTGGGGGAATTCTTCTGATCGACGCATTTTGTGGGGATTTTATTTATTCATGAAGACTGTGATTTTGAAAACTTCAATAATTCCAGACGGAAATTGAAAATGATGGGGAGATTTGATTTGGTGGAGTGTTTTAGCTCATATCAGTGCAATTGTGTGCAAGTGGATGTCAATTTGGACGGGTTTTGGAGGCCTAATCACAAAAATTTGTGAATTGTCATGGAATGAACATTGTTGTTTAATAAAATGATGTTTTCGTATTTATACATGGGATTGCAAGTCAACTTTGATGGTTTTCATTAAAATTTGATGGATTGTCACTTCAGGACAATGATAGACACGTAATTAAAAAAATTGTCGGTTTCAAAAAAGGAATTCTAAGAGAATTTTAATAGACATTCAATAGAATTTTTCCTATCAGATTTTTTTTTTTTTTTTTTTTTTTTTTTTTTTTTCAAGCCCGGTGGCTTGGCGCAGTGAGTAAGTTCGTTGCTTCACATGCGAAAGGTTCCGAGTTCAAATCCCGGCCGGGTAGAATGGTGCGATCTAACCATTTAAAGTCTTGATCATCATCGCAGTATACCCTAACCGGGTCGAAGCGATGTAAAAATAACGATAAAAAAAAAAGATTTTTTTTTATTTCTCATTCTTACAATAAAAAATGAAGAAAAATGCAGCAGAAAATGGAAAATTTAGTATGAAGAATTCTAGGGAAAGAAAGTGAAGAAAAAAAATATTGAAAAATCGAAATATATACATTTTTTCATCTAATCATCCTCTTAAATAGAATTGTCGTAGAAATTCAACAGAATTTTTTTCCATCAGATTTTCACATTATTCATTCTTGCAATGAGAAATAAAAAAATTGAGTACAACAAATTGAAAAATTTATTATCAAAGATTTCTATAGAAAAACTCTCAAGAGAACAATTAATGTGGAAAAATAAAAATTTATAATGTTTTTCATATCAATTATTTAAGAAACAAAATTTTTTTTCTAATAAATTCTAATGAATTCGAACAAAATTGTCAATTTTTTTACACCTAAACAAATTTTTCGATAAAATTTGTTTATGCTTGTGTCGATATAACAGATAACTCCTCCGACACATGATCCTGACGTCACATGTCCGCTTGCGCAGCTCAACGATAATGAACACAACCATTTTCATCAGCCGCCCACGCACACCTCGCCCCTCCCCCTGTGCATGACTAATAAATCCACCCGAATACCCACTATGCATATCCGTATGGCATTAGTGGTTGGCTGACTCCTGGGAGCCTTCAATCGTGGCTTCAACAACTGACTGAACAGCCCAGTCAAGTATTTGCCACCAAGGTGGATCGATGAGACCTTCACTCGAGCCACTTCGTCAATTAAAAAATTAAGAGCATCATCAAAACTCATCGTCAGTCACTCGGCTTCGTCAACAAATGAGTTCGAATTATCAGCGACCAATAGCTAGTAATTATCAAGTTTTCGACGAGGATTCCTGCTCTAATTATGGACCCGAGGGATACGGTAGCACCAGTCCCAGTGAGTATCAACAATCCTTCGCGCTGAGTGGACGAGAAAAATTAATAGAAAAACCTAGCAAATTAGCTTGACAATTTTAGTGGATTTCTATTGGAATGGTCAAGAGAAAATATTCTATAGAAAAAAAACAATAGAATTCGATTTTACAACTCATTCTATTGAGATATTTTCTATAAAATGTTCTCGGTTCAAACTTTCCGAGTTTTTTTCATTTCGTCGGGAAGATCGAACAAATTTTTTTAGAAAATTTCAGCCGAGGAAATTCTATAGAAAATTCCTTAATAGAATAAGGTGTATAGAAAAATTACTTTTTCTGTGGAATATTTTTTATTTAATATTTCAGTAGAATTGTCTGGCAAATTCGCTAGAGTTTTCTGTGATTTTTTTTCATACGTGTGATGAATTAAGAATATCCAAGTACTTTTACTTTTTTTCTCCAGTCGAACAATCGGAGCTCTCACTTGAGCCCCATTTGACCCCAAGTTTCCGGACATTTTTCAATGATTTTATTATTTAAACTTTGGAGGTCGGACTTTAAATCTCGACTTTGAACCGTTAGAAAACATTTTAAAAATCTGAAAAAAAATTAGAAAGTTTACTTTTCGAGAAAAATTGATGAAATAATTAAAAATTGCACGTTTTGAAAATTACGAGCATCTTTTGTAAATAATTTATAAACAATCAATTTTCAACCATAAAAATAATTTGTTCGGAATCATAACAAATTTATTCATATTCAGAATTTTGCCAGAAATCGATTTTATGCCTGAAAAAATAGGGTTTTCGAAAGGTTAAACAATTTAAATTATTTATTTACCAACAACGAGTGTTTAAAAAATTATAATTCTGTGCAAAGTGTAATTTAAATAACGCTGAATATTCATGATTTTTTTCCAATTTTTCTCACAAAATTTAATTTAATTTAAACTGTAAAATTTAAATTTAAATTGTAAAATTATTAAACTGTAAAAAACACTTGGATGTCCTTCAAAAATTATTATTTATTTCAATTTAGCAGACGCTTCGCCAGATCCTTTGCGATTGAGAAATCACGTTGTTCTCTCTCCTTTTGCAATCATTGAGTGTCTGTTACGGCATTGTCTACTTCCTCTGTGAATTTTATTTTTCCATTCACTCGAACAGTTTTGAATGATGCTTTTCAGTCGATGGTACTAATTTTTCTTGGTGCATTATGCAATTGCCGGGCTAGTGCTCCAGTAGGCTTAGTAGTGATGTTAATTTGATTGTTTACACTTTGAGTCCACATATGAAAAAATTTCGTAGAAAAACTGAGGGTTTTCTTTGAGAAATTCTATTGAATTTTTATTGGAACTTTGTAAGGATTCAGTGGGAGTTGTGTTTCCATTGGAGAATTCCGCTAAAAAATTATGTTTGTTTTCGGCGCCAATTGTATTAAAAATTATGCAACTTTCCCGTGCGGTTTTTAATAGATATTTGGCTGTAGACAAGTGCATATAAATGGTGATTTTTCTATATGACTTTTTTTATCGTTTAAAGTGCGAAAATCTACATGATTTGTGTACACTGTCTGTGACGGATTTACAGTTTTCGTTTCAACATTGTTTTTATATGTGGTTACATTTCATTGTGCATCATATGTTTATTTTACCTGCTTGGACGCACTTGTGTACACTCGTTTACTAAAGTTCTGAAACAAAATACATACACGGAGAGAAATTTTCTAGAAAAATTCTAGTATGCGTACTGAAAAAAATCACAATCCACCGGTTGTGAAAAATTCTAGTGCTGTTAAGGTAAAATTTCTTGGTATTTCTGGTAAAATTTATGGGGATTTCTGTAAAATTTTCACAGAAATACGCGAAAAAATTCACGTTTTCCCAAATAAAATTTCCAGTGCCAACACTGGAATTTTTTCCCGGCCGTCACTTTCCGCCTCTTTTACCGTGCTATCACTAGAATTTTTCTAAAAAATTTCTCTCCGTGTAGGATGCAAGTTCAGATTGTTTCAGAACTTTAGTAACGAGTGTAGAATATTTAGGATTTTTGGATCTGTAGAACTCTGGAAGAGCTTTACAGAGTTTGTTATTCAGACTTTACATTTCTTCAAATTTTCGAGGAGTGTTGGGACATCTATGTAACTTATTGTTGAATTTTCTGTTTTTATCTTCTTGGATTATATCTAAATAGGTGAATGAATTGATTGATTTAATGTATTTTTAATTAATTTTAATTATTAATTATTAATGATGTCGAATTTTATCGACATCACAATTTTTTTATTTTCTCTGAATTCATAATAAATGTTGATTTTTCTGTGAAAATTTTCCAGCCGTGCATTAGCAGAAATTTCAATTATTTCTATGATTTTGCTGCTTTATTTTTCTTTCGTTCTCTTCACACGCAAAAAATTCAGTGAAAATAACAGATTTTCCGAGGTAAGCCCCAGACTTTTGTAGGGAATTCTACATAATCTAATTAGAATCTCGTAAAATTCTCTTGGGATTTTTTCTATAAACTTTTTTGTGCATAATTATTCTCTTCTTTTTCGATTTTGCAACATGGAAAAATGTATGTCCAAGAATTTCTATACAAAAATCAGAAGAAGATAATTCATATAAGAAAACAAAAATCTGTCGACGTTTTTCTATCGAAGATCAATTAAAAAATCGCAAAATTGCCGAGTAGACCTTCAATAAAATTTCCTAGATCAAGTGTCAGTTTTCCCTATCAAATTTCTTCTCACCCGGATGTTTTCCACTGAAGAATCCACTGAATTGATCGCGAACCCCGTCAAAAAATCCGATATAAATCCACTGAAATCTCCAGTTGAATGTTTTTAGCGAATGAATGATTTCTTTTTCTCTTCAATATTTTCGCACATGTTGAATGGAATGGCAATGACTTGCTCCCCCACTGCTGTCATCAACTCATGCCACTGTTTGCATAAGATAAATGCAAGATTTCCTCTTTGTTAATTTAAGGCAGGAGATAACGAGCTGAAAGTCTGATTAACACTTCACATTGATCTGGTGATGGTGAATCTCTTCTGCTCTAACTATTCAGTGCATTAAATTTTGACCTGTGCAAATGCTTTGCGGTACTACCACTGCACGCTTGTCGTTTTTTTCCTCCGATCTGTTCTTCTAGAGTATGGGTCTATGTTGTCTTGCGCTTCTCCAGAGACTCGATTGAGGATGTCACCGAGGGAGGACGCGAGTTCTCCTAATGAATTGAGCCAGAGGAGTCAGACACGGGGGTTCGAGGGAGATGATCTCACTGAGAGTGCTGCCTTCGACAGGCAGACCGCCCTGATGGACGCTGACATGCATTGGGAGATGAATTATCACGAGGCTGCTATATTCTTGGAGGTACCAATGAAGTTGGGGTATTGTGAGAGAAAATAGTACTGAATACACGTATGAAAAAATTTAATATGAAAACCTAGCGAATTTGCTAGACAATTCTACGGATTTCTACTTATGGATTTCGACTTCTTCTATTGTTTTTTTTTAGAATAGCTTCTATTGGACATTTTTTATTTAAAAAACACGCAATAAGCTGCGGAATTTAATATGAAAACCTAGCGAATTTGCTAGACAATTCTATGGATTTCTACTTATGGATTTCGCCTTCTTCTATTGAGATATTTTCTATTCAATTCCCTCGGCTCAATTTTTTTTAGTTTTTTGGTTGATTTTCTTGATGAGAAGAAAAAAAATTGAATGAAGAAAACTTGGAAATCTTGAGCCGAGGAAATTCTATAGAAAGTATCTCAAGGAATAAGTTGTATAGAAAAATTGAATTCGATTGTTTTTTTATAGAATAGCTTCTATTGGACATTTTTTATTTAAAAAACACGCAATGAGCTGCGGAATTTTTTAATAGGATTGGCCCCAGTATTGTGAAAAAAAATAGTACTGAATACACGTATGAAAAAATTTAATATGAAAACCTAGCGAATTTGCTAGACAATTCTATGGATTTCTACTTATGGATTTCGCCTTCTTCTATTGAGATATTTTCTATTCAATTCCCTCGGCTCAATTTTTTTTAGTTTTTTGGTTGATTTTCTTGATGAGAAGAAAAAAAATTGAATGAAGAAAACTTGGAAATCTTGAGCCGAGGAAATTCTATAGAAAGTATCTCAAGGAATAAGTTGTATAGAAAAATTGAATTCGATTGTTTTTTTATAGAATAGCTTCTATTGGACATTTTTTATTTAAAAAACACGCAATGAGCTGCGGAATTTTTTAATAGGATTGGCCCCAGTATTGTGAAAAAAAATAGTACTGAATACACGTATGAAAAAATTTAATATGAAAACCTAGCGAATTTGCTAGACAATTCTATGGATTTCTACTTATGGATTTCGCCTTCTTCTATTGAGATATTTTCTATTCAATTCCCTCGGCTCCATTTTTTTTAGTTTTTTGCTTGATTTTCTTGATGAGAAGAAAAAAAATTGAATGAAGAAAACTTGGAAATATTGAGCCGAGGAAATTCTATAGAAAATATCTCAAGGAATAAGTTGTATAGAAAAATTGAATTTTATTGTTTTTTTATAGAATAGCTTCTATTGGACATTTTTTATTTAAAAAACACGCAATAAGCTGCGGAATTTAATATGAAAACCTAGCGAATTTGCTAGACAATTCTATGGATTTCTACTTATGGATTTCGCCTTCTTCTATTGAGATATTTTCTATTCAATTCCCTCGGCTCAATTTTTTTTAGTTTTTTGGTTGATTTTCTTGATGAGAAGAAAAAAAATTGAATGAAGAAAATTTGGAAATCTTGAGCCGAGGAAATTCTATAGAAAGTATCTCAAGGAATAAGTTGTATAGAAAAATTGAATTCTATTGTTTTTTTATAGAATAGTTTCTATTGGACATTTTTTATTTAAAAAACACGCAGTAAGCTGCCGAATTTTTTAATAGAATTGGCCAAAACCTAATAGAATTTTCAATAAACGTTCAGTCAAAATCCAATAAAAGTTTCTATGGAATTGGGTAGATTTTTCTATTTATTTATTTATTTATTGCAACAAAGCCAACAGCCCACAGACCAATAGAGTCAAAAGAACACATTAAATGTTAATTACATATTTATAGAATACCAGTTTTGAGAATAAATTAATATATGTAGATCAAGATCAGGATGATAATAATAGATATGCAAAAATTGAGAAGAGAAATTCAGATGTGTCGGTTGTAACATATGATAATCATGGACATTCTATAAATTTGTCATAGTGGGAAAGTCTATGAACTTGAATTTTTGGACTGTATTTTTTTCCCCATTGCAAAATCCAGGAAAAAACTGAAAATATTCGATACAAATACAAATTTTCCTACAGAAATTCTTCGGTCTAGACATCCGAACTCGTTTCCAATTTATCTGTTCCTCATTATAAAATTAAAAAAAAAATTGAAAATTCAGGCTCAACAATTCTTGCGAAAAAATTTCAACAGAATAAGTTTTATGGAGAATTCAACATATATTGACTTTTTTGTATTAAAGAATATCTATACGAATATCTTCAAAATATGTTAAATTACAGATAAAAATCGACAGATTTTTATTTTTCTACATAAAAAAAATTATTTTCTCCAAGTTATTTTCTATGTTTTCGACATTATAAAATCCCGGAAAAGAAAAGAAAATTCCCAAGAATTCTTGAATAGCAAAATCCACATCTGTCAATTTTTTTCCATAAAATACTATCCACTAGAAATTGAATTTCTTTCGAATGCTCGAAAGCTGTAAAACAATTAGGGGAACATTTATCACCTCCTAACATAACTTTGTCGATGTAGATATGCAGACAATAGGGAAAAAATCGATCATCATAATTGTATTGTTACAAAACAGCTTTTATTTTTTTACGCAATGGAAAACTCCTCGAATCCAGTAGTTTCAATCATAATTAATCCCCCATTTTATTTTATCTGTTTATTCCACACTTGTTTCACTCGAAAAAAGCGAGATAACTAAACATTCCACAGCATAATGCCCCTATCACAATTTCTGCAAAAGAAGCCAAATTTTTTTAATCAATATGGAACAATTACTAATTATTAACGAGCAGACATAATGCAGATAAATCAATAATGTGAATTAAAAATCTTCGATGAAGCACGTCTGGTAATTTTCCCCATTCAGATAAGAATTAATGGGTTATAGGAAGGAAGAAACAATGAGAAGTTTGACTCGCACCCGAGACATCCAGAGGATCTTCCCGCCTATCTTCTTGTTCACAACAGCTGGTACTATGGCCTTGATCTTCTCACATCGGTTGTTCTACTGGCATTAGCAGTCGTTGAAGAACCAGCAGTACCTCTATTTCAGGTGTGTATTAACAAGATATTTTTATTCCACTGAATATTTTTATTCCGCTGAATTGATTGCAATTGAAATTTCATCCATTCAACAATTTCTGAGACATTTGTTTCACAAATAATAATAATAGTAATAATAATGAAATGTAATAATTATGAAACTGAAAAATCAATTATTTGAAATAGTAATAATTCTTTTCAGTAAAATATAATAATTGTTACTATTATTATATTTGTATTGATTAAATTCAGAAAATAATTAGTGAATTCCTGTATTTATAATTCAAAACAACAATCTCAGCGCTAGGGGAAATCTTTTTTTTTATCAATAGTCACGTATTTTTGCATTTTATTTTATGTATTTTTCAATAATTTTGTATAGGAATAATTAATAATATTAAATTTTGTCATTTATAGAAAGTCTCACGTCGGACAAAGTTTAATAACAATAATAATATTAAACAAAAACAATAACAAAAAAAGTATTAGTATATTTTAGTGAAAAGAATTATTATTATTTCAAATGATTGATTTTTCAGTTTTACAATTATTACAGTTCATTATTATTACTATTATTATTATTCTTATTATTATTACTAATTTCTTATTTATTATTATGGATTTCTCTAACAAATCATATTGAATTCATAATTTTATTGTTGTTGAATGGAAGCCTTCTGATAGAGAAAAGTCAATAAATGTTGATTATTTAATGTAATTTATTCTGCTGAGATTTATGCAATGAGAATTCTTGGGTGTGGGTTTTCTAAGTTTTTTTTTGCTGTATTTTATGATGAGAAACAAATAAAAATGCAGCAACAAAATTTGGAATATTCACGCCCAAGAATTCCTGTAGAAAAATCAAGATCTATTGACTTTTTAAAATCAAATATCCCTTTACAAATGACACACCAATGTTGCATAATTTCCTATAGATAGAAAAATTCCACGAAAACCAGATAGATTTTTTAAATAGAATACATTAATTTTTCCGTAAAATTATTTCATGCGTGCATTCACTTTTTCAACTCTAGTTGCCAGTCTGGGCCCACGGATCCATCGAGCTCTTGGCATTAATCACAATAGGGGTGGAATTGGCATTGAAACTTCGATGGATCGGCTGGGGTACGATTCTCAAACACAAGAGAACAATGCTCAAGGTGAGATACTCCTAAATTTTGCACTCGCGTTGTTAGACTCCACCAGTTGAACTGTCTCATGAATATTCAGTCGTTCCACCCGAGCAGCCGGGGCTCTGTCAACAAACAAATGAGGCTTGGAGATCGATACCGGAGTGATCCAGATGAGATCAGGGATAAACTCATTACGTATGTGTGATCCATTCAGCCGGATAGTTTACGGCGATACTAATCGGCTTTTTATCAACCGGAAATCACTGGTTCAAACCAGTGCAATAATCCAGAAAAAGAAAAGGTTTATTTTACGTTGCGGGAGTACATTGAGAGAAGAACAGCGTACACGAACGAAAAAATTTAATAGAAAAACCTATCGAATTCGTTAGAAAATTCTATTGAATTTCTATTGAACTGTTCTATTAGTTTTTGGCCGATTCTATCGAAATTTTTAATAAAAAATATTCAGTAAAATTCAGTAAAAGTCAATAGAATTCAATTTTTCTATAGAACTTATTCTATTGAGATATTTTCTATAGAATTTCCTCGACTCAAATTTTATAAGTTTTTTCGTTTGATTTTGTTGATTAGAAGAAAAGAAAAATAGAATGAGAAAAACTCGGAAAATTTGAGTCGAGCAAATTCTATAGAAAATATAAGAAAAGAATAAGTTATATAGAAAAATCGAATTCTGTTGACCTTTTCTATTAAATGTTTTCTATTGAACATGTCAATAGAATCAGCCAAAAACTAATAGAAAGATGAATAGAAATTCAATAGAATTTTCTAACGAATTCGATAGGTTTTTCTAGTAAATTTTTTGGCGCTTGTATTCATGGTAGATTTGTGGTAGATAACAGTTGATGGCTATTGATTTTTCGTGGAAATTGTTTGGGCATAAATTCTCTAATTTCTTTCAGTGTTTTTTCTCTGTTTTTCGATATGAAATGCAAGAAAAAATTTTGAAAAATTCATACTCAAGAGATCTTATAGAAAAAATCAGTGGATAGAAAAGTCAATGAACTTTAGTTTTCCAGACGAATTATGCTTTTATGATTTTTTGATAAAGCAATTTATGGACATGAGTTTCCTGGTTTCTTCTTAGATTTTACATCTAATATTTCAATTTTAAATTTTAAGATTTGTCAAAATCTTGGAAAATTTAGGGCCAAAAATTCCGATAGAATAAAAAAAGTTGTGTATAAAAATCATCATTTGTTTGTAAGTTATTGTCTTCAGATGTATTTTACGTTTTTTCATTCTATTCTTCATTTCTTCTCATCAAGAAAATCAGGGATGGGCAATAATATTAGATTTTGACAATATTAAAAAGGGATTATCTCCTTATATTGTTCAAAGTTTAACTATATTTGACACATTTAAAATATTATAGAATTTATTAACTAAATTTTTCGATTGATGGTGAGTAAAATATTTGATAATACTGAAATGTAATTTTTCAGTTAACAAGCTAATTCTAAATTTAGGTACTTGATTTTCGATTATCCAAATAATCGTCAATCTTCCTACCTAAATTATTGGTTGACAGAATATTTCGAAATTCAAATGTACAAATTGATGGTTACTTTAATATTTAAAATTTTAAGATTTATGTTAAAAATTGAAAACTTCACAATTTAACGGTAATTATGATTGATTGATATGCCTATCACTGAAGAAAATCCCACAAAAAAACTTGGAAAATTTGAGCCAAGGAAATTTCATAGAAAATGGCTCAATAGAATAAGTTGTATGGAAAAATCTAATTCTTTTGACTTTTTCGTGCGAAAAAAATGATGAAGTTTGCCTTTTCCTCTCTCCTAGTGCATCACCCTGGCAATAATGTTCTTGGAAGCGACAACCGTTCTAATCCGTCAATCCTCTCACGTCCGGGTGACCCGTGCACTGAGGCCAATTTTCCTGGTGGACACCAAATACTGCGGTGGTGTGAGGCGATTTATCCGCCAAATTCTCCAGACATTACCACCGATTCTCGATATGCTGGGTCTTCTCCTGTTCTTCATCACTACGTACATGGTTCTCGGGTATTTTATGTTTTCCGAGGGCAACAGCAACTTTGGCACACTGCAGGATAGTTTCGTCAGCCTTTTTGTACTTTTGACTACCGCCAAGTGAGTAGACCTTAAAGGGAGGGTGGGACAAAATGGGTCACACTTTTTATTTTTTAAGGCCCGGGGGTACTATCTTTCGAACGTTATCTCGATGTTTTTTTTCATCTTTCGTCATCTGAAATTGTCAATTAAGTCCTGCATCATGCAGAAGTTTTGAAAAATTATGAATGAATAGTCAAAAAAAAGTAGAAAAAATTCTTAATTTTTTCAGAGCATTTTAAATTTACATTCAGAATAAGTTGAATAACAAGAAATTGAAAAATGTATCTGATTTACGGTGACAAATGACGGCCTGTCGCCCAATATCATGCAGGGGGAAGACTGATTTCGTAAATCTTTTCCCACACTGCACAGAGACATTTATTACGGAAAGGCTCTTTGAAAAAAGTTGTAATATTTTTCAGAATTTTTTAATCACACTTTTATCATATAAAAAAGGCAATGACTACATACCACTGTTTTGAAAATTGAGATACCTAGCTGTCACTTCCCATGAGGAGTTAGTGTTTTGTTATCCACCATGGAAAATGACAGTTAATAGATAATTAGCCACAGCGAATCAGATATTTGTATTTTCCACTTTTTTCAACTCATTCTGGCTCTCAATTAAAAACGCTCTTTGAAAAAGTTCAGAATTTTGTCTATTTTTTTTATCATTCTATCATAATTTTACGGAATTTCTACATGATGTACCACTCAATTGACAATTTTGGATTACGAAAGATAAAAAAATCCAGATAACATTCGAAAGATAGTACACCCGGACCTTAAATAAAAATAAACATTGCCCGAATGAAAAAAACCTGACTTTTTTGTGATCTATAAATAAATAACTAATGAAGAAATAAATACATAAGTGCATGATTCAACGAATGAATGAATGAATAATTATATTCAATTATTCCCACACAGATATTTATTACGGAAAAGGCTCTTTGAAAAAAGTTGTAATATTTTGGAGAATTTTTTAATCACACTTTTATCACATAAAAATGGCAGATGACTACATACCACTGTTTTGAAAATTGAGATACCTAGCTGTCACTTCCCATGAGGAGTTAATGTTTTGTTATCCACCATGGAAAATGACAGCTAATAGATAATTAGCCACAGCGAATCAGATATTTGTAATTTCCACTTTTTTCAACTCATTCTGGCTCTCAATTAAAAACGCTCTTTGAAAAAGTTCAGAATTTTGTCTATTTTTTTTTCATTCTATCATAATTTTTTGGAATTTCTACATGATGTACCACTCAATTGACAATTTTGGATTACGAAAGATAAAAAAATCCAGATAACATTCGAAAGATAGTACACCCGGACCTTAAATAAAAATAAACATTGCCCGAATGAAAAAAACCTGACTTTTTTGTGATCTATAAATAAATAACTAATGAAGAAATAAATACATAAGTGCATGATTCAACGAATGAATGAATGAATAATTATATTCAATTATTCCCACACAGATATTTATTACGGAAAAGGCTCTTTGAAAAAAGTTGTAATATTTTGGAGAATTTTTTAATCACACTTTTATCACATAAAAATGGCAGATAACTACATACCACTGTTTTGAAAATTGAGATACCTAGCTGTCACTTCCCATGAGGAGTTAATGTTTTGTTATCCACCATGGAAAATGACAGCTAATAGATAATTAGCCACAGCGAATCAGATATTTGTAATTTCCACTTTTTTCAACTCATTCTGGCTCTCAATTAAAAACGCTCTTTGAAAAAGTTCAGAATTTTGTCTATTTTTTTTTCATTCTATCATAATTTTTTGGAATTTCTACATGATGTACCACTCAATTGACAATTTTGGATTACGAAAGATAAAAAAATCCAGATAACACTCGAAAGATAGTACACCCGGGCCTGAAAATAATAATTAAAAAAAAAACTATATTCTTCCAGCTTCCCCGACGTCATGATGCCCTCCTACTCCCGCAGCAAGTGGTACGCCATATACTTCGTAACATATCTCTGCACAATGCTGTACGTGATGATGAACCTGATGCTGGCAGTTGTGAACGAGACATTCACCTCAGCCGAGCGCGACAAGTTCAAGAAGCTCTTTCTCCACAAGAGGAGAGCATGTCAGCACGCTTTCAAGCTTCTCGTCTCAAAGCAGAACCCCGATAAAATGCGGTTCCGCCAGTTCGAGGGACTGATGCGCTACTACGCCCCCCAGAAGAGCACCCTCGACGTTATTCTCATGTTCAGGCACATGAACGCATCAGGCAGTGGTGCACTGAGCTGCGAGGAATTCCTATCGGTCTACGATGTTACAACACTTCAGTGGGAGCCACAATTCACTGGGATACCCTGGTATCACACAGCATGGCCACCGCTCCAGATGCTGTGCACTGGAGCCAATGCCGCTATCATGTGGCCATATTTCGAGAGTTTTGTTTGTGAGTATCTCACGATTATTTATATCTTCTCGAGTAATTAGTCAATGATAAGAATTATCTGTTGGCGGTAAAAATAATGCGGCAATGTATGGGGAGAGGAAAAATTGGCTGAATCGGGGGAATTATTATTATCATTGCACGATTAGAAAACAAATTGAAATTTCAGATTTCATAGAAATTCAAGAAAATTATAAATTTTTTTACAATAAAAAAAAATTAAATTAAATTATTAAATTAACAAATAAAATAATTATTATTATAACTATTATTATTGTTTTATTATTTTTTATTATTATAATTAAAAATAATAATAATCAGTTAATTAAATAAAATAGAATTTGATTATTGCTGTTATTATTATTGTTATTATTATTGAATTTTATTTTAGTTAATTACATTACATTAAATTAAATTAATTAAATTAACTAAATTATTGTTTTTTTTAATTATAAATTTTTAGCTACAGGAAGACGAAAATTTTTCAACTTATTTGAATTTCAAAGAATCAAAATCAACAGCTATTGATTTTTTTCAATCAAAAGATGCATCGGAAAATATGCGTTAAAGTTACATAATTTCCAAGGGAATTTTAAACTAAAATATTTTCCATAGAATTTCTTTTTCCACTGAATTCTGCGATTTTCATATTAAATTCGTTCTTAACTGCTCTTGTATCTCTTCAAGTGCAAAAAAAACATTAAAAAGCCAAATCAATTAACTAACTAATCGAATTAATTCACGTTTAGATGCTACGATAATCGGAAATGGAGTTGCGATGTTCATCAGACTGTTTCAATCGAATGCTGATCTGATTGAATCAGCCCACAGATTCGCTGGCTGTTGGGATACTCTCCTATTCGGTGCATGTGAGTTACCCCCATGAAAATCATCATTAACATTGGATCAATGAATTCATAACATGCGGGTATGCACGCACGAAAAAATTTAATAGAAAAACCTATCGAATTCGTTAGAAAATTCTAGTGAATTTCTATTAAACTTTCTATTAGTTTTTGACTGATTCTATTGGCATGTTCAATAGAAAACATTCGATAGACAAAGTCAACAGAATTCGATTTTTCTATATAACTTATTCTTTTCATATATTTTCTATAGAATTTGCTCGACTCAAATTTTCCAAGTTTTTTTCATTCTATTTTTCTTTTCTTCTCATCAAGAAAATCAAACGAAAACACTTAGAAAATTTGAACGGAGGAAATTCTATAGAAAATATCTCAATAGAATAAGTTATATAGAAAAATTGAATTCTATTGACTTTTACTGAATTCTACTGAATATTTTCTATTGAACATTTCAACAGAATCGGCCAAAAACTAATAGAACAGTTCAATAGGAATTCAATAGAATTTTCTAACGAATTCGATAGGTTTTTCTATTCAATTTTTTCGTCCATGTGGCCCAGACATCGGCATAATCATAAATTTTAAATGCACTTAAATGTTGAATAAGTCAATTGTCAATATTACTAACAATTTTTAAATTATTAAATTACTCATCAAATAAATATTCAATTTGTTAATGATTGTTTGGTCAGTTGGCAATTCCACATTATCAATTATTGAATTCATAGTCAATTGAAAATTTAAATTATCAGTTATTTTATCATTTCTCAAATTTCAATGAAGATGAGTAAATTTTAATTAATGATTCCGATCCCCGGTTGGGCTTTCAGTTTTCGTTTTTCAAGTTTTCCTAGTTTTTTTCATTCTATTCTTCTTTTCTTCTCATCAAGAAAATCAAACGAAAACACTTAGAAAATTTGAACGGAGGAAATTCTATAGAAAATATCTCAATAGAATAAGTTATATAGAAAAATTGAATTCTATTGACTTTTACTGAATTCTACTGAATATTTTCTATTGAACATTTCAACAGAATCGGCCAAAAACTAATAGAACAGTTCAATAGGAATTCAATAGAATTTTCTAACGAATTCGATAGGTTTTTCTATTCAATTTTTTCGTCCATGTGGCCCAGACATCGGCATAATCATAAATTTTAAATGCACTTAAATGTTGAATAAGTCAATTGTCAATATTACTAACAATTTTTAAATTATTAAATTACTCATCAAATAAATATTCAATTTGTTAATGATTGTTTGGTCAGTTGGCAATTCCACATTATCAATTATTGAATTCATAGTCAATTGAAAATTTAAATTATCAGTTATTTTATCATTTCTCAAATTTCAATGAAGATGAGTAAATTTTAATTAATGATTCCGATCCCCGGTTGGGCTTTCAGTTTTCGTTTTTCAAGTTTTCCTAGTTTTTTTCATTCTATTCTTCTTTTCTTCTCATCAAGAAAATCAAACGAAAACACTTAGAAAATTTGAGCCGAGGAAATTCTATAGAAAATATCTCAATAGAATAAGTTATATAGAAAAATTGAATTCTACTGACTTTTACTGAATTCTACTGAATATTTTCTATTGAGAATTTCAATAGAATTGGCCAAAAACTAATAGAACAGTTCAATAGAAATTCAATAGAGTTTTCTAACGAATTTGATAGATTTTTCTATTCAATTTTTTTCGTCCGTGTGGCCCAGACATCGGCATAATCATAAATTTCAGTTAAATATTGAATAAGTCAATTGTCAATATTACTAACAATTTTTAAATTATTAAATTCCTCGTCAAGTAAATATTCAATCTGTTAATGATTGTTTCGTCAATTGGCAATTTCACATTGTCAGTTATTGAATTCATAGTCAATTAAAAACTTAAATTATCAGTTATTTTATTATTTCTCAAATTTCAATGAAGATGAGTAAATTTTAATTAATGATGCCGATCCCGGGGATCTTGGCCTTTCAGTTTTCGTCACTGAAGCATTGATAAAAGTCCTCGGACTGGGGATGCGGAGGTACCTCAGCTCTGGCTGGAATCTCTTCGATCTCGGGGCCTCCATAATGTCCCTCGTTGCCTCTTGTGCGCTCACACTATTCCCAGGGGCAACGTTCTTGGTAATATTCCGACCTCTCCGGCTACTGAGATTATTCAAAATGAAGAAGAGATACAGGGATGTGTTTGGAACACTTGTTATTTTATCACCACTGATGTGCTCCACCGCCATTGTTATGCTGATTTTGTACTACTTTTTTGCTATTATTGGAATGGAAATGTTCGCCGGGTACGATATGAGGAATTGTTGTGTGTAAGTATCAGTGAGTTTGCTTAATATTTGGGGAGAGATGATTGATATTGGGAAATAATCTCGAGGCTGCACGAAGGGAATAATTGGATAAAAATTATCTAGATTACTAGAGGCGAAATTACTGCGTAATTCTATAAATCACACTTTTTCTCATGATTTTTCTCGTTATATTCTGAATAAAATTCATACTTCTACGATTTATGATACAGTTGAATTCTATAAATTTCGTAAATTTATCATTGCTGTCAATTTTGAGAAAAGAATGACAAAAACCTAATGCATAATAGATTGTGAACCAAAATTTGAGTCACGCTGTTGAGAATAGCGTCATGAGAACACTTGAAGATTTTATTCTTCTAAAGCCTCTTTAGCTCAATAAAAATTAAAACCTCATTTTTTCCAATTACTTTACATGACAACTGGAGGAAACTCATCAGTACAATAAACGAAAGCACAAAATCATTTCTGGAAATGTATGTTTTGAATGTTTCTTTTGAAAAAACATTCAACTAAACAAATTCGATAGCGAAACGGTAAAACTGTCCAAGTAAACTTGAATCTTAGCTGAGTTTTCGGGGAATATCTCCGAATATAAAGGAGATACCGAAATGTTTGTAATGACCTTTCTTCTAGAGCAAATTGAGAGCTACAAAATAGGTAATGACAAAAATTTTTCTATCTCCCTTAAATTTCGAGATATTCGCTGAAAACTGGTCAACAGTCGAAAACGGTTTAATTGAATTGAATCAATTGCTATTCTTGCAGAAATACAACAGTTGAAGATTTCTACAAATACTCAGCAAACGGAAGCACAGCCCTGGGCTACTATTACCTCAATACCTTCGACAATCTGATGGCAAGCAGCATGACATTGTTCGAATTGACAGTAGTCAATAATTGGTTCATATTCATGAATGCCTATGCATTTACTGCTGGCCATTACACAAGAGTTTACTTCATGATATTCTACCTGGTGACCATGATTGTTCTCACGATTGTCGTGTCGAGCTTCCTCGAGGCTTTCCGATTCCGAATTCAGTACAAAAGGTCGACGTCGAAACGGGATGAGGAAAAAATGTTACATGAGGAAGTTGAACTGAGGTGGGACGAGCTCCAGTCTATTGTTCAAGATTTTCAATTGCTGGAACAGTTGAGGGGGCTACTGGTGGTGGGGGTGAGTTCATGTGAAGAATTGTTGCTAATTATTTCTGGAAATCATTGGCTTCATCCCAGGTACTAGGGATTTATAGCACGTTCGAAATAATTTTTTTGTTAATTGAAACGAATGAGAACAATTTGGAAAAATTCATACATAATTGACATTATTGGCATTTGACTGAATTTATTACGATTTTAAAGAATCAGTTCTAGGGTAGGAAATTTTTCGGTTATTGATAAATGCAATTCTTCAACAATTTTAGTGACTTCAAGTGATTTTAGTGATTTAAATCAATTTCAAGTTTGAGATCATCAATTTTTTAAATTGAAATGGATGACAAAAATTTGGAAAAATTTATACGTAATTGGCATTATTCAAATTAGGTTCTGCAGCATCTCAAATGATGAAGTTGTTTAGAATGAATTTATTGCGATTTTAAAGAATCAGTTCTAGGGTAAGAAATTTTTCGTTTATTGATAAATGCAATTCTTCAACAATTTTAGTGCCTTCAAGTGATTTTAGTGATTTAAATCAATTTCAAGTTTCAAATTATCGTTTTTTTTCAATTGAAATGGATGAGAAACATTTGGAAAAATTCATACATAATTGGCATTATTCAAATTAGGTTCTGCAGTATTTCAAATGATGAAGTTGTTTAGAATGAATTTATTGCGATTTTAAAGAATCAGTTCTAGGATAGAAAATTTTTTGTTTATTGACAAATGCAATTCTTCAACAATTTTAGTGCCTTCAAGCGATTTTAGTGATTTCTAGTGATTTAAATCACTATTTTTAAAAATTATTTCCTGGGTGAGAGGTTTTTGTCGATCAATAATTGAAATTACTTAACAAGTTTAATTACTAAAAGTGATTTTATTGATTTAAATCAATTTCAAATTTGAAATCATCAATTTTGTTAAGTGAAATGAATGAGAAAAATTTGTAATAACTAAACTTTGCAATGTTTGTAACTTCAAGTGATTTTAGTGATTTTTATTGATTTAAATTACCATTTTTTAAAATTGTTTCCTGGGTAAGAGGGTCTTCCACCCTCTTCTTGTTCATCAATAATTTAAATTATTTATCAAGTTTCATCAATCATCTGATTTCATCGTTCTTGTTCATCAATAATTGAAATTATTTACCAAGTTTAATTAGTAAAAGTGATTTTAGTGATTTAAATCAATTTCAAATTTGAAATCATCAGTTTTTTCAATTGACATCGATGACAAAAATTTGGAAAAATTCATAAATAATTAGCATGATTCAAATTAGCTTCTACAACACCTCAATTTCCTTAAAAATTGAGATGCTGAATTCCTCAAAGGAGAGAACTATAATGAATTTCTTTGAAATAAATTAACTACGATTTCAAAAAATCATTTCTTGGGTTCGGAAATTTCTTTTTCATCAATAACGATTCTCCAACTATTCTATGAGCGGAAAAATAGACTTCCTGACTTTTTTCTCTAACTTATAAAATATTATTCGAACGAAACTTGAAAAGAATCAACTAAAAACCAGTTATAAACAACTGACAATAAATTTTCTCCAGAGTACAACAACATACATTGGCTCTCGCCCAAGAACCCGTGAAGTTCTCCAAAGGAGAATGTACACGAACGAGATATTCGAGTGGTTAGCCGAGGCAAAACTGGAAGAAAAAGACGTGAGATCCAACGCTGGTAACAGTTTCGATGAAATTGGAATAGAGGATGGTGACATTGATCCCGAACAAGTTGTTCTCAGTCGTGAGCGGGCTCTGCATCACCGCAATGGCGTAACAACGAGTCCCATGTAACTCTGACATCGAGATTACGATCGAAAACCACTGGAAAACAGTGGAAACCCACTCATTCTCTGATTTCACCTGCAGTTTTAATTTTCACCCTCGTGTCCAGGTGGTTCATGACTATTTTCCTTCCATCGTTTTTTTTATCCAAGAACACGGACGAAAAAATTTCATACAAAAATCTATTGGTTTTCTATAAAAATTCTTTTCAAAACTATTAGTTTTTTGCTGTGAAAAAATCCATTTTTATGCTTTTTTTCAATGGAAATGTTCAATACAAAATATTTTAAAGAAAATTTCAATAGAATTCAATTTTTCATGGAGTTTATTCTATTAAAATATTTTTTATAGAATTTCTTCGGCCCAAGAATTATTTGATAAGAAAAAAAATAGTAAAAAAACTTGGAAAAAATGCGAACAAAAGCTGTGGAATTTTTCAATAAATTCAAGTCCAATAGAATTTTCTATCAAATGCGCCAGCTGTTCCAAGAAATTTTTTCGTGCGTGCAAGAACGAACTGATGAACCTTTAAGTGCAATTCAAAAGTTGTGAAGGGATTTGATGGCGAGAGATTATTTATTAACTAGTCCTAATAATTGTGTAACGATTATTCAGCAATGTTGAGATAGTTCCGTGGTGTAACGTATGCTTGACTGCACGACACATTCCCATCTTTAATTTTTCAAAGTGGCATTTCCTAATCTCGTGGTATCGTGGAGTAATATCTGAATAGCGATACCGATTGCATTAACGTGGATGATTATCATGAATATTGATGAGAAACTGGCTGTTCACTGTTGTAATTAATTGAGCTAATTTAAAATTTTAATCCCAAAACGTCAACACTTGGGATTACTGATTACCGTTCGTTGGGATTAAGTATCATTTAAATAGGTATTTATTTTTGTTACGTAGGTGCACGCGTGAAACCATTTAATACAAGAACATGAAAAATTCTATCTGTTTTTGTTCCATTTCTATAGAAATTGATGTGAAATTTTACCGTCTAATTTTGTTAAGAAATTTTTTATAGAAAAAATTCAGAAGATTTTTATCTTCGTACAGAAAATTTTGGGCGCAAATTTTCGAGTTTTTTTTTTGAATTTTATTTCTCAATATAAAATTCAAGAAAAAAAACTTGGGAAGTTGATGTCCAAGAAAACTCAGTAGCTATAAGCATTTTTCTATAAACAAATTTTATAAAAATCATTAGCTTTCAGTTGAGTTTTTGAGGAATATTTCTAAATCTAAGGGAGATAGCGAAATTTTCATAGTTCCATTTGTTGTAGCTCTCAATTGGCTCTACAAAAACGGGAATGACAAAAATTTTGCTATCTCTCTTAGATTCCGAGATATTCATTGAAAATGGGTCAATAGTCAAAATTGACTTGCACAGTTTTATCATTTCGCTATTGAAATGATCGAGGAAATTGAATAATTTTTAATAGCGCTGGTGCAAAAAACAAATACAATTTTTCAATAGAATTTCACAAAAAAAGCGCTAGGTTCTTCACCATTGGCTATACACCACGCACGAAAAAAATTAATAGAAAAACCTATCGAATTCGTTAGAAAATTCGATTGAATTTCTATTAAACTTTCTATGAGTTTTTGGCTGATTCTATTGACATGTTCAATAGAAAACATTCAATAGAAAAAGTCAACAGAATTCGATTTTTCTATATAGTTTATTCTTTTCATATATTTTCTATAGAATTTGCTCGACTCAAATTTTCCAAGTTTTTTTCATTCTATTTTTCTTTTCTTCTCATCAAGAAAATCAAACGAAAAAACTTGGAAAATTTGAGTCGAGGAAATTCTATAGAAAATGTCTCAATAGAATGAGTTATATAAAAGAATTGAATTCTATTGACTTTTTTTACTGAATATTTTCTATTGAACATTTCAATAGAATCGGCCAAAAACTAATAGAACAGTCCAATAGAAAATCAATAGAATTTTCCAACGAATTCGATAGGTTTTTCTATTAAATTGTTTCGTGCGTGACCGTTGTAATTAATTTGCTAATTTAAAATTTCAATCCCAAAACGTTAACACTTGGGATTACTAATTACCATTCGATGGGATTACGTATCATTTGAATACGTATTTATTTTTTATTCAATACGAGCACGCATGAGGAAATTAAATAGAAGAACCTGGCGCTTTCTCTAAGATATTCTATTGAATTTTCATTGGAAATTCAATACAGTAGCGACGCGGTAAACCGGGTTAAGTCGTTTTTTACTATTGGCTAGTTTTTGACGAATATCTCGGAATCTAAAAGAGATAGAAAGATTTTTGTCATGACCTTTTTTGTAGAGCCAATAGAGCGTTATAAAAAAAGTCATGAGAAAAATTTTGCTATCTCTCTTAGATTCCGAGATATTCAGCAAAAACTGGCTAATAGTCAAAATCGACTTAACTCGGTTTACCGCTTCACTACTGAATGGAATCTCTTAGAGTTTGAGTTCTGCAAGAACTCTCGTAGTTTTATTAGAATTCTATAAAAAAAATTGTATTTAACCTTTGCGCCATTTGTTTGGAAGATTGTGATACAAAAAAAGTCAACAGATTTTATTTGTCTACCAAAATCTTTTCGCGTTAATTTTCCATTCCTTTCCACTGTATTTTTATTTATTTTTCATAATAAAACCCAAGAGAACTTGGAAAATTCATGTCCAAGAATTGTTAAAAAAACCTAGAAAAACAGAATAAGTTATTTAGAGAAATCAACATCTACAGACAATTTCCTATAAACAAATATTAACAAAAAACAAATAGAATTTTTCAATAGAATTCTAATAGAACCCCAGCCTAATTTCAAACAAAAAGCACTAGGTTTTTCCATTAAATTTTCCCATGCGTATGAAAGAGAGAGAGTGGTTGCATTGATTGTTAATACTAAACCATTCGAATTAATTTTGTAAATAACAAATCGCAGCATTTCGTCGTTCCCAATCATGCAGTATTTATCCTAGCCATAAATCTCCATTAAAACAATTACGATAATTGACGTATACTGTATAGATTTTGAATAGTCCTCATGATTACAGTAATCATGAGGATATGATAAAAAATTCATACGATAAAACCAAAGTACATATTCAACGTATAATTAGTCATTTTAATTTAATTAAATTTCATAATTTTTCGACGATCACTATTTTGTATACAAATTGAACAAAGAATTTTATAATGAGTTGACCCGTTAAATCATGTAAGTAGATAAATAAATGCCCCCACAGATCTGTATAAAAATTGATAGAGAAAATATGTACCATGTGTAAATCATTTGATAATGATTTTAACTACAGCCCTGAATGAGAATAAATAATTAAGTTACGATTTGTCACAGTGTGTGCAGCTCGACTCCAGCACCACCGAGGTTCGTTAGAGTGACGAGGTAGCCATTGGCAATGAGTTTCTTTGATATACTGGTGATTGTTTCGGTTGGTGTGTCTGGTAATAGCAGAATGTAGGCGTAACCACCGCCTCCAGCTCCAGTCAGTTTGGCAGCTAATCCGTAATTCTTAGCTTCAGCACAGATTCGGTCGAGTGATGGATGCGAGGTTTGACATGTTGCTAGTAGACCTTGATTCACCTCCATTAATGTCTGGAAATTATCGCAATTCGATTATGATGGATTTTTTGGGTTTCCCTTGGGAACGTCTGCACTGAGGAAAAATTATTTTTTCACAAATATCCATTTATTTGAGAGATTTGAAGTTATTTTTTCAATTATGTCAATTATATTGCTCCAGAAAACGGTCATGTTAGTTATGACCTTGAGGAACTCCCTCAATAATTATCAACATTGAAAAATTAATCGAAATTCTTCCCTCTAGAAAATAAGAAATTTAGGAAAATGAATAATCATTACAGGAGTTTATCCTCTAGAGCAAGATAATTATTATGATTGGAACCTAATCAGACTCGCCTGGGAATGACTCGATTGGAGAAATAATATTTTGAAAACATGAATGCTCCTCTCAACTAAATGAATATTTGGCAAAAATAATTTTGTTTCTCAGTGTGATAAACCAAAGAATTTTTGAGTTTAGAAATTTAGGTGGATGCTTTCATTTTGAGTTAAGGCCCGGGTGGATTATCTTTCGAACGTTATCTCGATTGTTTTTCCATCTTCATAATGTAAAATATATCACAATTTCCATTGGATTTTACATCACGCAGGAGATACATCAAATTATTAATTTGCAATTTCGTTCCTTTTGAGTTTATTCCCCAATATTATTCAAAAACACTTTTTGAAAATGTTCTGCTTTTTTTCAACGTTTTTTTTATTATACAATCATAATTTTTTGAGAATCCAGGGCTATGTAAAACTGAATAGCAATTGAAGATCATTTCAGATTATAAAAAAAAAAAACAAGATCACGTTCCAAAGATAATCCACCCGGGCCTCAACTCTAATTTTCTAAAACAGAGAATTCTCCTCAGGGAATTCTCCTGTTCATGCATCAACTCACCATCAACTGTTGATAGCTGCTGTGCAGCCCCTCCCCCCCATCCCCAGGAAGACTCCTGACCGTCTTGATCACCTCCAGAGCCTCTTTCGACACATTGTCAATCGCCTCAATCACTGGACCAAAAATACTGGGGTATCTCCTCTTCAAAGCCTCCAACTTGTCGACCTGGGCTTTAGTGCTCCTCTGAACCCTGGTATCCACCAGGAGAACCCTCATCTGCATGGCCCCCAGGATGGGCTCCAGCGTCTCTCCCCTCCTGAACTCGATAATGGACCCATAAGTGCAGACGGAGTTGTCGATTCCCGAGGGTGTCCCATGCATGATCTTCTCGCAGCTGAAGGCGAACCTGGAGATCTTCTCCAGTTCGTTTGCATCGAGACTCGAGAGCTCGTTCTTCTGCGCATTGGACAGATGAAGGAAACAGGTGGCAATGCAGACGGCGAAGGACGCCGAACTCCCCAGACCCGAGGAAATCGCCAGGGCTGAGTCTATGGCAATCCGGAAAGGCCTCACACTCAACCCCTCGACCTGTGATTACGAACGCAAAAATACGGTCACACGTGTGAAAGAATTAATAGAAAAACTTCTCTGAGAATTTCTACTGATTTTCTGTTGGAGGTCCATCGAAAAAGTCTTTGTTTAGTATCAATTTGTTTATAAAATAACCAACAGCTGTAGCCATTTTTCTATGTAACTTATTCTGTTGGGATTTTTTTCTATGAGATTTCTTTTTTTTATTTTTTAAAAATTTTATTAGTTTAAGCCCCGGGTGTACTATTTTTCTAGTGTTATCTGGATTTTTTAAAATCCAAAATTGTCAACTGAGTGGTATATCATGTAGAAATTCCCAAAAATTGTGATAGAAAGATGAAAAAAAATAGAAAAAATTCTGAACTTTTTCAAAGAGCGTTTTTAATTGAAATTCAGAATGAGTTGAAAAAAGTAGAAATTACTGTCATTTTCCATGGTGGATAACAAAACACTAACTTCTCATGGGAAGTGACAGCTAGATATCTCAATTTTCAAAACAGTCATCTGCCATTTTTATGTGATAAAAGTGTGATTAAAAAATTCTTCAAAATATTACAACTTTTTTCAAAGAGCCTTTTCCGTAATAAATGTCTCTGTGCAGTGTGGGAAAAGATTTATGAAGTCTTCCCCCTGCATGATATTGGGTGACAGGCCGTCATTTGTCACCGTAAATCAGATGAATTTTTCAATTTCTTGTTATTCAACTTATTCTGAATATAAATTAAGAATGCTCTTTGAAAAAATTAAGAATTTCTTCTACTTTTTTTGATTATTCATTCATAATTTTTCAAGACTTCTGCATGATGCAGGACTCAATTGACAATTTCAGATGACGAAAGATGAAAAAAAACAGCGAGATAACGTTCGAAAGATAATACACCGGGGCCTTAAAGCAGAGAACCCATATCCGGATTATTTACACTATCAGTAACATTCATGCATTTAATTTCAAGAGAATTCTTGGGCATGAATTTTCGAATTTTTTAACTTGAATTTTATTATGAGGAAAAAATAAAAATACAGTGCACTTGTAAAATATTCTCTTAAAAATTTCCCTGTCATTTTGTCTCTTAAAAAAATTAATGATGGTAATGTTATATAATCTTCTATAGAAATGGCGCAAAAAGCGAAAATTTTTTTAAATAGAATTTTTATAGAATTGAAATAGGAATTCAATAGAATTTCTTAGAGAAAACGTTAGATTTTTCTCGCCCAAAAGCAAATAGAGTACGACTATACAGCTTCTGAAAAATAACTTCAACAAAAATAACTTCAAAAAAAATATTTTCGGGAAAAAATGATTCAAACAAAATGATTTTCATTCTATCAAATACCGAAACATTCTCAATGCTCAATGGATTTACAACTTTTTTTCTCCCACAAATCAACAGAATTTGTCATCAATAATGGAATTTTTACTAATGAACATTTCAACAATTCTGAATTTATGTAACCGAATATTTTCCTCATCAATCCTAGGGACTTTTATAAGGGATGTTAACAATCCCACATTGGCTCATCCGTTTGTGCATATTGTTTCACTCAATTTTGTAGAAATTGATAATGGTTGAAATTATTTTTTCACAAGTTTTTTTTTTGAAGTTATTTTTGCAAAGTTATTTAGTCGTGACACCAAATTTTCGTACACGTCCCTACCTGTGAAATAGCTATCAACAAGTAGAAGAAAGCCTCGAGTGCCAGTTTCTGCTGCAGATTCGTGTATCCAATTTTCTCGACGTAATTCTGCACGTGAAGGTAAAAATTGTTGTGATCATCCTTGAACTTTGGACAGCTTTCATTGGAAAAATAGTTGTGAATATCACCCACTGGGATATTGACCTGCAATCGCACTTTTGGCATGGACAATCCGACAATCTGATCCTCAATCTCCTTGAACTCTAGAGTTGTTCTCAAGTCTAAACTCGCTGCAACAGCAGTCTTACCGTACACCACTGCGTGCTCACCGTATAGGACAATTTTCCCAGGTGCTGATACCCTGAATTCCATTCTGAGAGAATTATTTTACTTTATAACTGGGTATTTATTATTTTATCGCTGAGTGAACAGGAAATGGACTGAACTAGTCGAGAGTTTAACGAATAATGCTCGTGACGTGGGCTCTGCGGAGATAAGATTTTTTGTTACTCCTATGACATGGAGTATTTATAAATTTTCAGTATCACGAGAGTGTGTGGTAATAGAGAAGCTCTAAGATTGCTGTTTTTTCCACTGCTCGGGGGTCAGTGTCTTCTGCGAAAACGCGTGGATATCTTTGAGCTCTTCCTCCAATGCTGCGTTTACTAGTCTGAAAGTGGAAGGGGCAAGTCGTTTTTTCCTTGTTTTTCAGCAGATTCATTAATAATACGCATGAAGGAATCTAATAGAAAAACCTAGCTTTTTCTCGGACAAACTCTATTGAATTTCTATTGGAGCTCTACAAGAATTCAGAATACCGTCTCATTTTTTTAGAAATATTTCTTCGAAAAAAGTCAAGAGATCTTGATTTTTCTATAGTAATTATTGGGCGTTTTTTTAAACGTTTTTCTGTATTTTGCTGTATTTTATTTTTTTCATAATAAAATTCAAGAAAAAAAATTGGAAAATTCATGCGGAATAATTCTTGTAAAAAAATCCCAACAGAATAAGACGTCTATAAATGTCTATAGACGATTTTCCCATATAATTTATTCCGTTGAGATTTTCTACTCGACAATATAGAATTTCTATTCGATATTCGATTAAAAAGTTCAATTTATTTTTACGTCAAACCTTTTAAGAATTATGCAACTTCCCCATGCATTTTTAAATCAATATTTTATGATAGTTTATAAAAAATAAAATAATATTATAATTATTATATTATTAATATTATTATAATTATTTATAATAATAATAATAATAATAATTATTATTATTTTATAATATTATCAAATATCATTTGAATTATTAAAATGATATTTTATTTTATAATAAATGTTTATTTGGGGAAGTTGCATAATTTTTAATAAAATTGACGCAAAAAACAAATAAAATTCTCCTGGAATTTCAATAGAAATTCAATTGAATTTCTTGAGAAAAAGACTCATTTTTCTATTAAATTTTTTAATACGTGTATTTTCTATACCTGTGACGTTGGAGTAACGGTTTGCCCTCGAATTTATCGGACACAATGAGCACAGCGAACTTGGCACCACAGCCGTCTGACTGATCCTCTACCTCCTAGAATCACAGACAATGCCGAACGATTAATTAAAGTCTATTGGCTCCAATGAGAATCAATTAATCACCGAAAAGTCCTCTAACTTTCTATTTCGCTTTCAGTTTTGCCCACCCCTTAGGACTACGGGAGTCTAGTACATTGTAAAATTACGAATGAATCACTCGTTCATGTCAATCATTAAATTTATTGAAAAACAGCGATTAAAAAATATACATGAAGCACTACAAGAGTTGTTTTTGTTACTCAAAATATATTTACAGAGATTGAAATCAGTCACTGATTCACGTGAACCTTTCATAGAATTTTTCTTTCATTTGTCACAGTCGAAGAATTATTTACGATATATTGTTATCAATAATTTGTATTCTCATTGATAATTAAAGAATGTTTGCCATACAATTTAATTTGATCAAAAAACTATTATTTTTCTTCAACAGGATTTTTCAAAAGGAAATATTTCATAATTTTTGCCAGAAAAATTTTAAAACTTGCAATTTTCTACAATCAAAAATATTTTCTCTCAAATATTTCATAATCATTTCACGACATTCTCACTTCACGTTCATATTTACAGATTGAAATCAGTTACTGATTCACGTGAACCTTTCATAGAATTTTTCTTTCATTTGTTACAGTCGAAGAATTGTTTAGGATATATTGTTATCAATAATTTTTATTCTTATTGATAATTAAAGAATGTTTGCCACACAATTTAATTTGATTAAAAAACTATTATTTTTCTTCAACAGGAGTTTTCAAAAGGAAATATTTCATAATTTTTGCCAGAAAAATTTTAAAAATTCCAATTTTTTACAATCAAAAATATTTTCTTTCAAATATTTCATAATCATTTCACGACATTCTCACTTAACGTTCATATTTACAGATTGAAATCAGTCACTGATTCACGTGAACCTTTCACAGAATTTTTCTTTCATTCGTTACAGTCCAGGAATTCTTTACAATATATTATTATTTTTATCAATAATCAAAGAATGTTTGACATAGAATTTAGTTTCTTACATTTTCAACAACACGTGCAATAAAAATTTGGCTGAAAAACTATTGATTTTCCAAAATAAAAATGTTCAATAGAAAATATTCTATAAAAAACTCAATAAAACCTCATCTTCCCCAACTTATTGTCAAGATTTTTTCCCAAAAAATCATCAACCCGAATTTTCCATTTTTCTCTCAATTTTTTATCAAGAAAACAAATGCAGTACAAAATAGAAAATTTTGCAGAAACTCTAAATAGAATAAAATATCCAGGAAGCTGAAAAATCATTCATTTTTCCATTTTCATTTCAAATATTTCACAAGCCTCTCACGACACGCTCGCTCCACCCCCCCTCGCCGCCAAAAAACTGTTTCAAATTAAAATAAACCAGAAACAAAAAAAAATGTGCAAAACAATAAACCGACACAAGGAGTGGAAACAGATCCGGATACCTCTCCGGAGGCTCCACAAAATAACAAGCGAGCGAAAGTGCAACCGCTCCAGCAGCCGAGCAAACGGCCGCAGCCTTGACCAGCCTCCCCGCCCTCCCCCGAAAGTACCCAGAAGTCTCCATCACCTCCGGGACCATCACCACAACACCCAGACAATAAACCCCCATGGCCCCACAATAGGCGATGAACAGTCCATCCCTGATGAGCAACGGAATCATGCTGAAGCAAGAGACCCCCAAGAGCCAAAAGCAGAAAAGCGGATCTTCACGAAAATAGAGCATCACAGGGACAGCGACGAGAAGAATGGACTTCTCATGTACCTGAAACGAGAACAAAAAGAACCCCAAAGAGGTGTTGACTAACGAAAGTAGAAACCTCTCCTTACTGGGCCTGAGAAGCAGCTGCAAATTGGTGGGCAAGACGGCAGTGCTGGTGGCCGTCAGCGACATTTTAAAAAGCCGATCATTGCCGAGGGTCTTCAGTTTGACAGCGACATTGGCAGAGCACCAGAAATTGGCGACTTTGTCCTCGAAGAGGCCTCGCCCCAGGGGAAAGAGCCTGACGAGAGCGTCGAGTGCAGCGGGCCATCTGTCGAGGAACGGGGCCCAGATGACGAAGAACGTCGCCAGGACGACGAGAGCGGTCTTCACGAGGAGCTTCAGAGCGGAGAGAAGGGACTTCTCCCCGAGCCTCAGGCAGACCCCGAGGATGTAGAAGAAGAAGGGAAGGGCGTGGTAGAGCTCCATCTGCTTGTAGTTGAGGGCGAGGACGAAGAAGAGGGAGGCGAGGGCTGTGGAGTCCCTCATGATCCCGACGACGGCGAGAACGAAGAGACCGAGGGAGACGCAGTTGTACTGGAAGTGGCCGTGATCGATCAGGATTATCCCCGGGTACAGCAACGACGAGAGGATGAGGAGGTGCTGGCGCCTGAAGCCGAAGATGTTCCTCTCGGCTTTGGGGGGGACTTTACTGTCGGGAATTTCTGAGGTCCAGAAGTAGAGGATGACCGCGGGAATGTAGATCAGCGCGTCTGCTGCGAGGACTGTCAGGCGCATGAAGTGCTTGTGGTCGTCTGACTCGAAGCCCCGGGATTTTTCGAGCTCGACGAACGACGGGTCCAGGGAGTTGGCGATTGCTCCCAGGAGGAGGCTGTGGTACGCCGTCAGGGGCGGGTAGTCCAGCCCCCAGTACTGGAGGTCGTTGTCGGTTGTGTTTCGGTACCACTGGCCTAGGGGCACGTTCAGGGTTATCTCCTGCCAGTGACGCTGAGCCTCGTAATCGCCGTACATGGGGGGCTTGCCTGCGCCACTGTAAGGGTGGTAGGTGGTCGACCATCTTAGGAGTATCGCCGATGAGATTAGGAGCCCGAGGTGCGCGCACTCGGGCATTCTTGAGGTGGGGGGCTTTGGTTTACTGGAAGAAAGAGAGAAGAGAATTGCGACGACGTCGAGGTCGGGGATGCGGAGGAATCGTCGAAGGGGCACTGACGCGGTCGGTGATGTGGGTGGGAATGTGGGGGATTCTTGGGGGTGCGTGTAAGAAAGTGGGAAAAAGGCGGGTAAGGCACGGGGGAATTATCTTTCGAATGTTATCTCGATTGGTTTTATTCTGTCTTCATGATGTTAAATATATCACGATTTCCATTGGATTTTTTTTTATGATGTAAAATATATCAGAATTTCCAGTGGATTTTACATCACGCAGGAGTACCTAAAAATCATGATTTTAGAATTAAAAAAGTAGAAAAAAACTGAAGATTTAAAAGAGCGGTTTAATAAAGATTAAGAAATAAGTCTGGTAGAGAGGAAAGAGTGAATGGGTAATTCATCATGGTAACTAACGATCTGACAGCCATTAGATACATCAAATTATTCATTTGCAATTTTCTCCCTATTGGGTTTATTTCACAATATTATTCAAAAACGCTATTTTACCATTTTCAGCTTTTTTCAACGTTTTTTTGATTGTTTAATCATAATTTTTGGAAACACCAGGGCTGTGTAAAACTGAATAGCAATTGGAGAGCATTTCACATTATAAAAATGAAAAAAACAATCAAGATAGCGTTCAAAAGGTAATTTACCCGGGACTTGAATCAACTTTGGAAAAGTTAATTTTTATTTAAGGATATCCAAGTATTTTTCACAGTTTGATACAAATCACGATTTTAATCACGATTTGATACAAATCATAAATTTAATCATCAAATTTGTCGATTAAATTGCGTGAGAAAAATTAGAAAAAAATCCTGAATATTGAGTGTCATTAAAATTACATTTTGCACAGAATTATTAATTTTTAAAACATTCGCTGGTTAGAAATAAATAATTAAAATTGTTTAAACTTTCGGAAATCTGATTTTCGTAGGACTGACATCAATTCCTGGTAAAATTCCAAATATGAATAAATTTGTTACGATCCAGAACAAGTCATTTTTATGGTGGTAAATCGATTGTTTATAAATTATTTGTAGAAAATGCTCGTAATTTTCAAAAATTGTAATTTTTAAATTATTTTTAAATTATTAAATTTGAAATTCTTTACGAAATTATAGAGACGTATAGAATTGAATATAACATTAAATTCTTGTGACGAATTACGTTAAAAAGGATACTGCCAATGAGGATTTCAAGGATACAGCCGATTAGAATTTTTACATAAATTTTTATTTTCATACGAAAGATGTCTAAACGCTCCAGAGAAAAACGTAACAAATATCGCAACGCCATGCGAAATGTTTCTATACATGTGGCAGTTGGTCCTATAGGATCAAACCTATAGAAATCGTATAGAAATAATTTCTATAAACAATATCCGTATAGAAATATCCAAATATCATATACGAAAATCCTGTAGAAATTCTATACGCAATCCGCATAGAAAATTTCTATACGATTTTTTCGTACTTGTTGACATGTATGAAAAAAAATCATTGAAAAATCTAGCGAATTCGGTAGAAAATTCAATTATTATTAGTTATTAATTATCAATATATCGTTAGTAGTTTTTTTAGTAGTTGTATTGTTATTAGTTTCTGACCGATTTTATTGCAATGTTCAATAAAAATATTCTTTATACCGCCAATAGAATTATATTTTTCTATTATTATTATTATTACTATTATTATTATTATTATTATTAATCCATATATAGTCGATAAGGCTTTTTCCATATGTAAGGGAAGTTGGGGTAAAACGGACACTTTTCACTTTTTTTAAAATGTTAATGAGGGGTTGAAATGTTGATAAAATTTAGTAATTTTTTTTAAATACAAAGAACAATTATTTCCTTTTGTGACGAGCCTAAACTGAATTCAATTGATAAATTTGTTTCTGAGTTATGAATAATTTTAAAAAAGACCAAAGTGTCCATTTTACCCCATCCTCCCCTACTCATAATTATCACAGAAGTAGTCAAAATAGTCTGTGTCCAAAACATAATTAAAACAAAGTTTTATAATCTTAGGCCCAGTTGCACCAGCTGCGGGTAACGAAAACGTCAGATAGGAAAAAAAAGTAAATTTGAATGTTCGATGGATTGTTTTACCCGGCAGAGTATCTCAAATTTATCCCAAGAACAAAAAATAAAATTTAATCCCAAGGTTAAATCAGTGTTAATTCAAATGGGGCTGCAGGATAAGAAAAAATATTCTTCGGGTCAAATATTGAAAAATTATTACCCCTACGATATAATTGACCACGAGAATAAATTTTACCCTGGGGTTTATTTGGATAACAGGGCTTGGTGCAACCGGGCTTTAACCACTCATATCGGAGTGGAAAAAAGAAAACAGAACAAAAAATGAATTTTAAAATTATATTTTTCTGTACAATTTATTCTACTGAAATATTTTAAATAGGATTTCCTCGGCTCAAATTTTCCAAGTTTTTTGTTTAATTTTCTTGATGAAAAGAAAAAAATTGAATGAAAAAAAAATTGGAAAATATCTGAGTATGACTCAGTGTCCTCACCTCCAAAACTCTCCAAGTATTATGGAACAACGAAAGTATTGGTACTTACGACGTGAGAGGCCTCCAACTCTTTGATCAGTTTACTTCTAATGTATTCTTCAGTATATGGCATTCTAGAGCCTCTTTTTGTATTCCAATTGTCGTGGAATGCCCTTCAATATCTTGACACGTTTCTCAGCATTTAGCTGTATCATACGGGTCAACAGCCACCTTGGCAGATTAGATTTCTCGATCGGTGTCGGTGGTTCCTGGGAATTCAACGACAGCGCCATGTTTTCTTATCGGAAAAACTGGCGCTTCGTCACATGATTTGAATTTTTTGTCCTTAAGGGTGTCAAGTGAATTTGAAAAAATATTCAAAAAAAAATCTTTCTTTCCCTCCATCATTGGAGAAATATGTATTCATCCATCCGACGAATTTCAAACCCGCAACCGGAACTAGACATCGAGAAAATAAATGCGGAAAATCCTCTATTTCGCGTGACGAACGTCGAGATAGCATGGGGTCAAATGGGTACGGCGGGTTGAAATATCTCTCTTATTCACGCCGGTACCCCATTGTTTTTTGTCGCCATCACATTGAACACATCATTCCCCATATCTTCAAATTTTTTCAAATTTTTCTTGAGTTCCTAGGGGGTTGAAACGTTCAATTTAATCAAAACTCCATAAGAGGCCGTGTATAAGACTGATTTTGTTTATTTAATTTCTCGATATCCATGAGTTCTAAAATTTTAAAATTATCACCGATGTTCACCATCTGTCTAATACTATTAATTAAAGAAATTATAACTTTCTTGGTGAATGTCAATCTTCAAGGTCATCGCCAAATTCACTTGGCACCCTTAAATCAGGGTTTCGTGTTACATAAATATTGAACTCCAATAAGATATTCTTCAAAACCTCAGAGATATCAAGGAAAATTGTCTTATATTTCAATTGTATGAAGTTTAAATCAAATACATAATCGAAATACAAATCTGCAAACAGGGAATTGAGACTTATTTTACATAATTGCATTGCAAAGAATTGCAATTATATACCTATAGTATTACCTATAGTGGACTTTCAGTTCGGAAAAAGTGTCGCAATTATCAATGTGTGTGATTATTGTTATTACTGCCACTGTGAGATCTATTGTATGTTGTCAACAAAATGTACAAAAGAAGAAATTCATGTACTTGAGGAATAAATTATTATTATTATTATTATTATTATTAGTTAATATGAATAATAATAATAGTAATAACAGTAAAATGTAATAATTATAAAATTGAAAAATCAATTATTTGAAATAATAATAATTCTTTTCAGTAAAATTATAATAATTAATATTAGGGGAGGTTGGGGTAAAACGGACACTTTACTTTTTTAAAAATGTTAATGAGGGGTTGAAGTGTTGATAAAATTTAATAATTTTAATAATTTTTTTCAATACAAAGAACAATTCTTTCTCTTTGTGACGAGCATAAACTACTGAGCTCAATTGATAAATTTGTTTCTGAGTTAAGAATAATTAAAAAAAATTCTAGTGTCCATTTTACCCCGTCCTTCCCTATGCAATTAATGTAACGTATTGTAATGTATTATAGTATTAATGTAACGTAATTATTAAAATAATAATAATTCTTATATATGTAATTCAAAACCTCCCCTACTATGGATAATGTATGTTTTTAATTTGATCATGTAATTGGCTTCATGCTGTTGGATACGCACTAAATAAATAAAGGATAAATAAATAAATAAATGAATGAATAAATTGCCTTGAATTATCCCATTTTCTTCTACAAAATCGTTCCTGCAATCATTGCCATCATCATCATTTTTACAATAAATATTTACACATTCTGTTTTCACCAATTTCATATCTAAATTCAATCTACGATCCCCCACCTCCGCAAATTCGTTAACATCAAAATAATGAATCGAAACTGTTCCTCAAGACTTCTGAAATGATTCGAATATTCATTCTTCAAAAAGTCTGGAATGGCCCCACAAAATTCAAACTTGATTAAACTACAGGATTAATAATCTTCCAACGATTTAACTCCAAATTCTTCATTCACTCATGATTTTCAAGACTTTCTAATTATAAACCTGTTCTCAACAACTTCATATCCCAATTCAATCTATTATTCCAAATTCGTTGAAATTGAAGTAATGAATCAAAACTATTCTACACGATCTCCCCAAATAATTAAAATATTTATTCATAAAAAAGTCCCATACAGTCACCATCCTCGTCCCCCTCATCGCCATCACATTTACACAAATTATTTACACACCCCCCCAGCCCCTAACTCTTGCTCTTCTTGCCCTCCTTAATCGAAATGACGTATCTCTGGGCGACATTGAGAGGTGGTGAATACCCATCGGCATAAGTGGCATCCTCGAAGAGCACCTCATACTCCTCCGTGGCGGACGTGGGCAGTTGGTTGACAACAGCCTTGTAAAAGCAAGTAGTCTGCGGATAAAGCGCCATGACAATGGAGCCCTTGGGGAAGAGAGCGTGTGCGTCTGTCTCGGGATTGGCCCTCATGAGGGGCAGAGGGACGACTCTCCTCTTCGACAGGGTGTGCCTGTCCTTCTGCTCCTCATCGATGTCGTCAACCTCGTATTTGTTAGTCGTCGGGTTGTAGTGCACCACCTCCGCCAGAATCCAGTTCTCCTCCTCCTCGGAGCCCTTCACCAACGCCGCCACCATGTCCCCCATCTTCGCTATGTACGTGGAGTCCGCTGGAATGGCCCCGCAGAGGGGTGGGGGCTTGGCACTGGGCGTCTTTCCAATGTAGAGTGGAAGTGTGGCTGCCGTGCTCTGCAGCATCTTCATCAGCGCACCTCGGCGAATGGTCTCCTTGTTCCCCGCATTCCTCGCCTGAATCCTCCGCTCGTTTCTTATCGATCTTATCTCGTTTATCTTCGTCAGGGCGCTCCTCAACAACTCCTCCTCCTGCTGGGCGTCCTGCACCGATGCAGTGTACAGGGACTTTAATTTTTGCTGGTAGTACGGCGTCACTTTGTCGTCCGGCGCCGCCTTCTCGTGGGCCTTTGTCAGGTTGTTCAGGTTAGTCTCTGACCTCGAGCGCTCCTTCTCGATGTCCTGGAGCAGCTGGAAGATGCTCTTCAGGCGCTCCTGGATCTGCGTCGCTGCTGCGTCCGCCGTGAATGGCATTTTTTCGAGCAGTTACCTTTTTTCGATTTTTTTGGGGCAGGGTTTCGCCTGAGCGGTCAGAAGCTGATTTTCGGAGGTTGATTTTTGAATTTTTGGGTGAGGACGACACGACAATTTGATCGAACACTGGCACTGGAGGGTGTTTATGTTTTTGTTTTGATTTCGTTGAGGTTAGGGAACGCGAGGTATTGTAGTAGGAGTGGTCGTTTCTGTCGATTTTTCGAGGATCGATTTGTCGGAGTCATCGATGGTTGGAAGTATTTAAATTTGGAAGATTTCAATTTTTTTTGGGGAGTTGGCGAATCCAAACGAGTTTTTACATTTTGTGAGAGACGCACGACTTTTTCATAGTTTTGGTAATTTTTATGCAATAAACGAAATTATGAAATTGGAGATTTTTTATGGATTCAGGCATGAGAAAATTCAATAGGGTTCAATCTTTTTCGATAACTTTTTCATCAAACCAAAAAAAGTGGATGAAATCCTACGAAAATTGTATTGGAATTCTCTGGAAATTCTATTAGGATTTGGTGACCGGATTGTTTTCCCCCGGAAATTATTTCCCCGGAAAATTTTCCCCGTGGACAAAATTTCCCCGGATTTTTTTCCCCTGAATTTTGTTTTTCTGGACATGAAAAATGAATGAATGAATTTATTTCATCGTTGGAAATTAATGGAATACTAGATGTAGAAGAAATTGTCATTTTGGAGCAATTAGGTTGTTGTCTTCTTGAATATACGAACGCACATAGCCATTTTAAATAGTATATTTCGTATTAGGCCGAAAAAAACTTTTCTGGCGAATGAGGTTTGCAGCACCAGCCGAAGGCGAGGGCTGCAATCATATTCGTCAGAAAATTTTTTTTTGGCCGTATGACGAACAATATTTTTCATCACGCTGTGACAAAAAGTGAACTTTTCACGCTCCGCGTGCCTAAAAGTCCAATTTCCGCCACGTCGTGATGAAAAATATTGTTCGTAACGAGTGCAAAAAAGTGTTTTTTGGCGAGTGGGAGGTTTATAATTTCACGAGCTAAAAAACATTTACACGGAGTGGAGCGTCCGTGAAACGCTGCCTTACGGCCGGAATGACAAAAATAAAAATATACACGTACAAGTAAATCTTGCTATAATACAAGTGAAATTATTGGGGGAAGGGTCGATCGAATGCCGTGAGTTTGATGTTTGATGGATTGTGAATGTTTATCGTATTGTACTGATCATGTAGGCATGAGAGTTTGCGTTGAAATTTCGAAAAGAATTGTTTTGAAAATGTTGAAATCTGATTTGGGTTTGAAAGATTGAGAGACGTCATAAATTGAATTGATATTGGTAATACGTGTATGTGTAACCTTCATGTTCAGTGGTAAGGGGAAATCATTCCGGAGGAAATGATTCCGGGGAAATTTATTCCGGGAGAATTTTTTTCCAGGGAAATTTTTTCCGGGGAATTTTTTTCGGGGGAAAACAATCCGGGAACCTTAAGATTCTATTAAAATTTTATGTCATTTTATTTTGTCATTTTTATTAAAATTCTAGGGAATTCTCGTTAATATTCTATTTATTTTTTGCGCTGATTCTGAGATATTTGATGGAAAAAAGTCAATAGATGTCGATTTTTCTATATGAATATTCTCTTGGAATTTTTTCTATAAAAATATTTGGCCATGAATTTTCCTAGTTTTTCACTCAGATCCTGTAATGCAAAACAAAACAAAATATAATGGAAAAACCTTAAAAAATCCATTCCCAATAATTTTAATAGGAAAAATCTCAAGAAAAAAAAATTCAAACGGAAAATTCGACATCCATTGTCTGTTTCGTATCAAATATCTACTAGAATCTGCGTAAAAAAACAAATCGAATTTTAACGAGAATTCCTGGGAATTTTCTAGCGAATTCGCTCAGGTTTTCTATAAAATTTCTTTATACGCGCCCTTTTTCCCCTCCCGTTCCTAAATAAACAATATTTTTTACTTCGATGTTCCAATATCGATACCTTATGCAAGCGCGTATCGAACAATCTCGAGCTCCTGCGCATGCCCGGTGCATTTGAATAGTTTTTATCAGCTGTTGGCAAATCACAACCGGTGAACTCCGCACATGATTCTCGCGATTCTCGTTCATCACATTTTCCGCCCGAAAAAAACGTTTCCTCTACGTTATCGTTAATTATTCAACAACAAAACAAGAAAATGTGGAGAATAATTTGTTGTCGATCGTGAAAAGTTGCGGTGGCAGTTCTGTTTGAAGTCGAAACAATGACTCGTTGACATGTCTCTTGGTTAATCAATTATTGTTTGAGAATACTCGTGTCAGTAATCCGAAATGGATTTGAGATTGATTGTGCATTCACGTAAATCAGTGTACGATGATGTGGTGATCAGTCGGGATTGCGTGGTTAATTATGCAGGGGGTGAGAGTCCAGGGAAGAGAGTTCGGGTGCGGATGAATAGGAAGGGATTCAGTGGAGACGTTGCTTCGGCATATGTTCATTTGTTGCGATCCTCTGGGGTCTATAGGGCATCAGCTATTAGACCTTTGCATGAGTTGACCTGGGGAGCAGTCCAGGATGGGAAGGAGCCCGTGGTTTTCATGAGGCTCAGGATGCCGAGGAAACAGTTCCTGGATTACAATTGGTACTGGTATTACAATTGGTATTTCTTCCAATTGGTTTAGATAGGGGAGAGTGGGGCCAAATGAAACAGTCGAAACATAACTATTTGACGCAATTCAAACAAAAAAAATTTTTTTGTTAAGGCCCGGGTGTACTATCTTTCGAACGTTATCTCAATGTTTTTTTTCATCTTTCGTCATCTGAAATTGTCAATTGAGTCCTGCATCATGCAGAAGTTTTGAAAAATTATGAATGAATAATCAAAAAAAAGTAGAAACGATTCTTAATTTTTTCAAAGAGCATTTTTAGTTTATATTCAGAATAAGTTGAATAACAAGAAATTGAAAAATGTATCTGATTTACGGTGACAAGTGGCGGCCTGTCACCCAATATCATGCAGGGGGAAGACTGATTTCGTAAATCTTTTCCCACACTGCACAGAGACATTTATTACGGAAAAGGCTTTTTGAAAAAAATTGTAATATTTTGGAGAATTTTTTAATCACACTTTTATCACATAAAAATGGCAGATGGCTACATACCACTGTTTTGAAAATTGAGATACCTAGCTGTCACTTCCCATGAGTTGTCCCATTTGTTCGATTAAAATTCGATAGGTTTTTCTATTAAATTTTTTCGTCCGTGTCCTCAATAATTTTTCATGCTACTGAATAGAAAATTATTATTCTCATTAGTAAAATTCTTATTACTTTATTTTCTCAAGAATAAAAAAAAGTTGATAAACAAAAGTTAATAAAAGAAAAAATTGACCAAAAAAAATTTTTTTGCTTGAATTGCGTGAAACAGTAATTTTTCGACTATTTCATTTGCCCCACTCTCTCCTAGAATAGATTTTTTGTTGTTGGATATGGAATTCTCTTGATGATGAGGACTTGTGGTGGAAATTGCCCTTCACATTTTTTTTAAACGAGTTGTTGCTGAGGCAATTTAGTAAGAGTTCTTCTTTTATTTTAGGGGAGAGGTCGGCGGACTGAAACGTTTTTGATAGTCGAAAACTCGACAGAAGTGGATTATATTATTAAATAATTAAATAACTTAGCCCTTAGCCGTCGAGTTTTCGAGGAATATCTCCGAATCTAAGGAAGATAATGAAATTTTCATAATGATTTCAGGGGCGAGAGGGTGACACAAATGGCAATGGAGAGGAGAGAGATTGATTACGCTTTATCCTGGTTATCCACCCTCGGTGGTGCCTTCTCAGCGATGGGAGATCACTTCGCGCACTGTGTAAATAAATTTTTTTTGTTTTGTAATGTACAGAATTGTTAGGGCAAGAGAAATATAAAAATTGAACTAAAATTTTAATTAGCAAACCAAATAACATAAGAGAGGGAATTGTCCATCATGGAACTGAATAAAATTCCTTCTTAAGTCTAAAAAAACAAAGGAATTGAGAACATCAGTGATGAAATGCCTCACTGGGCATGCCCTCGTTTCCCAATGCCAAAATTCGCACATGGAGGAATGATTGAGAAACGATGAATCGAAAAAGCCCAAAAACCGAGTGAACTAAGGTGATGACCCTACGCTCGTCTAGCTAAGGTGAACACATCATTAGTCCAATATTTCTATCGAAATGAGCGTGAAGATGCGATGATTTAAATTACATATCAGAGGGTAAAACCTTCAGAATTGGAATTTATTTATATTAATTATGATAATTAATATTTTTTAATAAATAATCGTCCATGAATGTGAAAAGTCCCATGTCCCTACGCTCGTTCATTTGTCCCCATGCTCGTTTGACACATGTCCCTATCCTCGTCTCGTGATTTGAGTGATATGGAAAGGTTATATCCGAACTAATTACATCGTGAGTATCCTATTTTGTGATAAAACAACATTAAAAAATATCTCGATGCACAAAATTATATTTCCATTGGACAGTCCAACCTTTTAAATGATTTTTTCATCCGTTTAGTCCGTTACCAGTTGACAGTTGGGTGCAAAACGAGCGTAGGATCAATGCTATTTTCATTGTACCTATTCTTTTAATTGCCAATATTTCAGTGAAATATCCGGATATTGCTATAATTTATTTATTTATTTATTTTTATTACATTTTTAACTATTCGAAACCTTAGCCAAGGGATTTTTAATTCCATTTTACTATTGTAACGGAGATATCAACGTTTTAAAATTGTGAGTTTCTTAACTTGTCGCTTAAGAATTAACTCTGTCGTAGCACGAGTTGATGTGAATGTTATTTTTCTCTCTTATTATTGAATAAATCACTCTGCATTGGTGTCTATAACTTTTCTTATTGACTAAAATAATAACTCCAATCGTACTTCACTCTTAATAGACTCTTGGGACTATCAAAATGATTGAAATGTCATAGTTGGCAGGATCGGAACGAGCGTAGGGACAAAGACGGGCATAGGTACATTTACCTTTCTTTTTCGACAAATATTAAGAAAAATCACACGACATTTTCGACCAATTAAAAATCGACTCGGAGCCCCCATAAGTCGAGAGGCTCCCAAAACCGTATAAAAAGTTAAAAAAATCAAATTCAAAGGAGTCTGGAAGCAACCGCGGAGCAGTAACAATTCTGGTGGAAATAGTTCAATTGATCCGGCTTTTCAATCTTTCCAATGATAATAAGTCGGAGAGTCGAAATACGTTGGACAGTTGGAATTAATAGTTGGCTATGACCAGTTGAAATTATCCAGGGATAAAATTGCTTTAGCCGAGAGCGGTATTCGATTATTGTGAAGGGTTGTGGACAGTCTCAAACAAACTTTAAACTTTACTTTTTCTAAAATTGTCAAAATATTGATAAACAAAAATTAATTAATAAGTAGAAATCCAATAGAATTGTCTAGCGAATTCACAGGATTTTTCTATTCAATTTTTTCACGCGTGAAATGAAGAGTTACTCGTCATTCCATTCTCCAAGATGAATTAATGATAAAATTTCTAATCAAAACTTCCATTCAATCTCATGGTGAAATGTACAACAAATAAATTTTTTCGCAGGCCCAAATTGCTGGTAAAATATCAATTCAGCAATTCAAACTAGCTCTACGTCTGGGGGATCCACTTCTAGTCGCTCGTTGCAAGCTATTCGCTGCCCTGAGTCTCATTCAACAGAACAAACTTAAAATTCCGAGGCAAATAATACCCGAAATTTATAATTATGCTGTTGATAATAAGGACACTCATCTGAAGAAAATGTGTCAGGGTATATGGGCCAAACTGAAGTACCACTATTTCCTGGAGAAATCTAATAAAAGGGTTCACAGGTGATCAATTTGTTGAAGAGTTACTCCACCTGCAATAGGGATATTTCATAAATTTTTTTCATTCGATCATTCACGTCAAATTATGTCTGAATTCAAGATGAAAATTTTTAAATACATTTTTGTACGACTGGAATCCAAAATTCCCTTCCTAGAATAATTTTTTAAAATTTTCATAAAATAAACGAAATGATAAAACTGAAAAATTCATCAAGTATTGGGATTTTTCCTAAAAAAATGCGTGAAATATCCCTATTATTCCAACTATATATATAAATAAATATTAATATTGTACATTTGTAAATATTTTGAAAAAGATTAAGGAAATGCGAAATAATTTTTGCAATGCAAAGATATTCCTCTTTATTCAATAATTTTTAGTCGTGAGAAATGCTGATTCCTCTTACATGGATATAGATATAATAAAATTGTTATGAAATGCTGAAAAATCAATATTCTTATCAGCTGTGGATTGATAAAAAAATTTATGAGCGAGCTAGGCATCCCATGGGGTCCCAGGCTGGCAAGAGCACCGGTTCTTGGTCGAATACAGCCATAACATCGGCTGGCACGAATTTCTTGTCCACAACAACTTCGAATACGAATTCATTGAACCAGTCTGCACTAAGTACTTGATATCCTTTGTCACCTCGCTCCTCACCCCATGAATTTTCAACTCTTAATTTCTTGACTTTTCCCTCTGCCTGTAATGCAAACAAACAACAGATTTTTGTAAATTATTCTCATAGCATTCAAAGTTAGCTTTCACTGATTATTTGAATAAAAGAAAGAAAGATTGAAATTCATTTAATTATCATTAAGGCTTTGACTTCACTTTCATCGAATAAATGGATGGTATAGATATATGTGGACGTCCGCATGAAAAGGGACCACTTTGGCACTATTGGAGTTATGTATATGCCGATAATCTTGATCCGATTCTGCAAATTTAGAGCCAAAAATGAACTTGATGGCGTAAAGAGTGACGACGCTATAGACGATCGAAAAAATAATTTAACATGGGTTTAAATGGGAGTTGGCAAGAGAAAAACGTGAATATCTCGGAAAATAGAATCGACAAAGTGGTCCCTTTTCATGCGGACGTCCACATATATCATTTTATGTTTGAAATTTCATCAAATATTAAACTAAATAAAATATACAACACAATTAATTAAAGAGATTTCACTGAATTTAATAAAATGATATTAAATGGTGAATTATTTACTAAACAAGCAGATGATGTGCAAAATGGCAATTTGGAGGCATATTGCTAATTTATTAGCAAAAAAATCCTATATTAATATCAAAGCAACTTCCCACTTGCTTTTATTTAAATAAAATCTAAGAGAAAAAGAAAATTAAAAAACATCTACGGAAAAATTCTGAATTCAAGCACCAAAATTTCCTCAAAATATGAGAACAAATGTCTCAATTCACGCAAAATTGAACTGAATTGCTGAAAATTAGTTTTTCTGCTTCTTGGGTAAAATCTTCCCAAAAAAGTAAAAAAGTCATTTCCACAATTTTTTCCAGATCCATCCTCAAACTATTTAAGTGAATTATCTTTCGAACGTGATCTTGGTTGTTTTTTTTATTTTGATAATCTGAAATGATCTCCAATTGCTATTCAGTTTTACATAGCCCTGGAGTCTCCAAAAATTATGATTGTACAATAAAAAAAAAAGTTGAAACAAATCTGAACATTTTCAAAGAGCGTTTTTGAATAATATTGAGAAATAAACCCAGTAGGGAGGAAATTGCAAATTAATAATTTGATGTATCTAATGGCTGTCAGATCTTTAGTTACATGATAAATGATCCATTCACTATTTCCTATCGGCCGTATTTCGTAATCTTTATTAAGACGCTCTTTGAAAAAGTTAATTTTTTTTCTACTTTTTTGATTCTACACCTATAATTTTAGGGACTCCTGCATGATGTAAAATCCAATGGAAATTGGGATTGTACCTCTATTTATTATGAGACAATTTCTTATGAAACAATTCATTATGGAACAATTAATCAACGGCACAATTCATTACGATTCATTTCAATAGCATTTGATCACAGCTCATTCATCCCAAAACTCGTAGAACAGAAAACAAATAGAAATTTCATTAATCAAAATTCAAGAAAAATTCAGTCCCAATGAAATGTGCTGTAATAAATTGTGCCGTAATTAAATGGTATAATGAATTGCGCCGTAATGATTAAAGGTACAATCGTGATGAATATTAGTAATCAATTGTGCCGTAATAACACAATACCGTAACAACTAGAGGCAATACCAAAATTGTGATATATTTTACATTATGAAGATGGAAAAACAATCGAGATGACGTCCGAAAGATAGTCCACCCGGGGCTTCACAAAAAAATCCATTCGAATGAAAGAAACTCACATCAGTGGAAACCCCAGTAAACACCATAGCATGTGTCATAGCGGACTCCCCATAGATGAGCCTGTCAGCCTTGGTGAGTCCCAACTGTATGTCAACCCCAAAGACCGCAGCGATATCATGAGCTTTGATATCTATAATTCCAGACTTAGAGGCGAATCTCTTGGCGACTTCACAGCCAAACCAAACGGCCTCCCCGGTTTTGATGCTGTTAGCAGCCAGTGACATGAGCAACTCTGGCGGCTGATTATTGTAGAGTGTTCTCCGTCCACCTACGAAATTCCCGAGGCACTCAACCTGGTACAAATGGCCAAAGGGATTCGATGGTCTTGGATCGGTGACGAGACAGACCTTGTCGTCGACGTTGAAGTACGGTTTGATGTATTTTTTGTAAAAATCTGCTGGTGTCACTGGCCCAATGCAGTTGTACACCTTCGACTTGTCGTAGTACTCCCAGGTGATTGTTTCCAAGGGGACACCGAGGCATATGCCAACGATGCGAAATACCACTGACATCTGCTCGGTGATCTTGCTCTCGAGATCCTCGTCTGAGGCTCCACTGTCCACCAGGGTCTTGAGGACCCTGGAGAACTCGCGGAGCTTGCTGTTCAGGAGGGAATTCATTCTCGATGTCGACTCGCTCGTCCACGACTCGGGGAAGCTGCTCTTTGGAACGACTCCGTAACGGTTTATCAGGTTTATCAGCATGTCCCACTGGCCACCGTCTGGCATTGGGTCGAACAGGAGGAATGAGGCGAGACGATCCTCGATCTTCTCGCCACGTTTTGCTATTGAGACGATGTTGTGGAGGAAGAAGTTGCTTCTTTCGATCTGGAAGGTGAGGCAGGGCTTTCAGGTTCAGGGTTCATTTTATGGGGGTGTTTTGCACATTTTTTTTATAAGGAAATTATTGGTGTTGACGGATTAGAGGTGTAATCTTATGAAATGGTATTGACTGGTCATAACGGGAGGAAATGTCTGCGAAATGTCTGTTGATAGTGTGGCGTGCCAGATTTTTAATGTTTTATAAATATAATAAGGTGTTTGGAGCTCCCAACATGGAATATTTCAGGCCAGGGTTGGGCATCTGTTGATAATCGCAGTTTTTTACATGACAGTGTAAAAAACCCGTAATTTACGTAATAAATGAAAAAAAAATGTAAAAAACCAACCGACGATAGCTTCTATCGTAAAACGTGAAATTTCGCGAAGATACCTCGCAAGGATCATACGTCTCGAGGGTCACACCTCGTAAGGGATGATATTTACAAGGGTGAATCTCGTTATTTATTTATCTCTATTGAATTCGTCGCGTCATCATCTTTTGTTATGACATTAACTTGTTTCATTCAGCATTCTAAAATGACAAAACTAATTTAATTGGCTTTGGTAGCTTTATTGAACTCTTCAGAACAAAATGGTTCTTTATGTCACACGGCGATAAAAGTATTATCTGGCGAATGTAGCTTTATAATCCGAGCCGAAGGTGAGGAGGTGATGATGGTAATGGAGGTGGTCGATCTTGCGGTTTATACTTTTATCGCCCTGTGACATACAATAGTTTATGTCTCTGGGCCCGGAAACCGCGATTTAACCGAGGGAATCGATGTTACCGCTCTTTTACGGCCCTAGAGACATAAAATGGCATTTTATATCCCAAGTACCGAGAATCGCGTTCTGACGGAACAAAGTGAAGTTAAAATTTGCGGTTTATCTGTCCTCATCGGGACATAATATACTATTTTTTATTATGTGGATGTGTCCAATATTGCGTCTTCACGCACGAAAAAATTTAATAGAAAAACCTATCAAATTCGTTAGAAAATTCTATTGAATTTCTATTAAACTTTCTATTAGTTTTTGGCTGATTCTATTGACATGTTCAATAGAAAAAGTCAATAGAAAATCAAACGAAAAAACTTAGAAAAGTTGAGCCGAGGAAATTCTATAGAAAATATCTCAATAGAATAAGTTATATAGAAAAATTGAATTCTATTGACTTTTTCTATTGAACATGTCAATAGAATCAGCCAAAAACTAATAGAACAGTTCAATAGAAATTCAATAGAATTCTCTAACGAATTCGACAGGTTTTTCTATTAAATTTTTTCGTCCGTGTTCATCTGTCGGAATAAAATAAAACTCTAGTAACCGAAAGTTGCAAGCTTTTCGAAGTACTGTAAAAAATGTCAAAAACCCGTCGAGGTAATTTACGTAAATTACGTCGGTAAAAAACGTAATATACCAACGTAATTTACACGCCCAACCCTGCCAACGACTAAGACGTATCCACGTCAAAAATCGAATTATATTGATATTTCTACAGAATATTTCCCATTGAACATTTCTCCTGATGAAAAACGCCTTTATTAATTAATTAATTAATTTAATAGAAATTCAATAGAATGTTCTAATGGATTTATTTTGAATTTATAATTTTTCAGTCACTCTTTTGAATAAAAAGAAAATTATTCGTAAAGTTTTATCTTTAATTCAGACCTAATTTGATACTAATTATCGCATAAGATCATAAACTCGATGACTTTCACGTGCATCAACTAGTGAAATCGTAAAATAAATTAGTAAATAGTATTTTATATTTTCTTCGGTTGAATTGAAATATCAAATATCTATTTAATTTCCGTTGCAAAACGAAAAATAAATAAATCCTAGTTGTTCAACCGAAACAGTCAATTTGCAAAAAATTAAATTCAGACAGTTTTTCGATTCGATTTGCGTAAAATAATGTCCAGATCTGCCCAAAAAAATTATTTGTTATGATCACCTTATCCCAGAAAAACAGATACGCTTGGCTGAACTCGAACTCCTCGAGATTATACTGTTTCATGAACTTGATCCTCATGACATTGAGAGCAGCAAACAGCCAACATCTCCCAGAGTTCTTCTGATTCGTCATGGGCTTGACCTCAGCAACCTTGTGTTGAAACACATGATTCGTTTCCTCGAGGTGCTTTCGGGACACGCATATCTCGAGGGGATCATTCTTGACGCAGGCATTCTGCGCCTGCACGTTCCTCGTATCGGCGTAAAACTTCTGCCTGAATTCGCTGATGACCTCGGGCGTCAAAACACCGGCTGTCCGAAAAGACAAAAAAACGCCTTTTAAATCCCCATAATGAAATCGGGTGTCCAGTGAACAGTTTCGAAATTCCCTGATTTTTTCCAGTTTTCCAGATCAAATTGGGATAATGCCCTGACCACAGAAAACGTTTTGCAGGACTGAATGTTGAATTTATGGACTCGTAGGACGTATGAACAAGTTCAGTAGGAAAATCCAATGCTTTGATTGGAATTCTATAGAATCTATTGGCGATTATGCGGCTTTCTGTCACATTTTTAGGACATATTTGACCGGAAAAAGTTATAGATTTTGATTTTTAAAAATGGGAGACTATTAGTTTTTCGTCGATTCTATTGGAAAATTCCGCAGGATTTCTGCACAGAAAGGGTTCTATAGATATAATCAATGGATTTGATCTTCCTCTAGAAATTCATCAACATGAATTTTCAGTTTTTTTCCCATTTTTTGTCTCCTCTCTTTAAAAAAAATTAGCAAATAAATTTGAAATATTTAGGCCTAGGACATTCTACAGAAGATCGCTCAATAGAATAAATTGTATAGAAAAATAAAATTCTATTGACATATTTTCTATAGAAATTCGTCTACTTGAATTTTTCAAGGTTTGTTCATTCTATTTTTTTTCCGGATTGAAAACATCGAATACAATAACTTCGAAAATTCAGGCCGAGGAATTTCTATAGAACACATTTCAATAGAATAAGTTGTATTGAAGAATAACATTCTATTTTTTTTATGCAATATTTTTTACTCAACATTTTTATCGAAGAAACGTGACAACTTCGGATTTTGTCAATAGAATTAGTGAAAAACAAATAGATTTTTAAAACTGGTCCTATAGAAATTCAATAGAATTTTCGTAATTTCCTCCCTTTTCTAGATCGATCAAAGACTTTCCAGGCCCTGCATTCTATTGCCTTATTTTCTACAGTTATCGAAATTCGTCTATATAAATTTTCCCAATTCCATTCTCTCTATTATTTTTTCTCATTATCAAAATCTATCGAAACAACTCGGAAAATTTAGACGGAGGGATTTCTATAGAAACTATCTCAATAGAGTAAGTTGTACAGAAACATCAAATTCTATAGATTTTTTTTCTATAGAATATTTTCTATTGAATATCTGTATCGAAAGAAATTCGTAGAAAACAGCAGATTTTTTTCTATAAAACTGTCGAAAAAACAATAGAATTTTTAATAGGAGTCCTATAGACACCCAATAAGTGGTTTTTCAATGAAAGGTTTTGGTACACAAATTAAAAAAATCTAACAAAACCACTTGAAAAATTGAGAGCGAGAAATTTCTATAGAAAATATCTCAATAGAATAAGTTGTACAGAAAAATTAAATTCTATAGATTTTTTTTCTATAGAATATTTTTTATTGAATATCTGTATCGAAAAAAATTCGTAGAAAACAGCAGATTTATTTCTATAAAACTGTCGAAAAAACGATAGAATTTTCAATAGGAGTCCTATAGGAACCCAATAAGTGGTTTTTCAATAAAAGGTTTTGGTAGACAAATTTAAAAAATCTAATAAAACAACTTGAAAAATTGAGACCGAGAAATTTCTATAGAAATCTCAACAGAATAAGTTGTATAGAAAAATCAAATTCTATACATTTTTTTTCTATAGAATATTTTCTATTGAATATCTGTATCGAAAGAAATTCGTAGAAAACAGCAGATTTTTTTCTATAAAACTGTCGAAAAAACAATAGAATTTTCAATAGGAGTCCTATAGACACCCAATAAGTGGTTTTTCAATGAAAGGTTTTGGTACACAAATTAAAAAAATCTAACAAAACCACTTGAAAAATTGAGAGCGAGAAATTTCTATAGAAAATATCTCAATAGAATAAGTTGTACAGAAAAATTAAATTCTATAGATTTTTTTTCTATAGAATATTTTTTATTGAATATCTGTATCGAAAAAAATTCGTAGAAAACAGCAGATTTATTTCTATAAAACTGTCGAAAAAACGATAGAATTTTCAATAGGAGTCCTATAGGAACCCAATAAGTGGTTTTTCAATAAAAGGTTTTGGTAGACAAATTTAAAAAATCTAATAAAACAACTTGAAAAATTGAGACCGAGAAATTTCTATAGAAATCTCAACAGAATAAGTTGTATAGAAAAATCAAATTCTATACATTTTTTTCTATAGAATATTTTCTATTGAATATCTGTATTGAAAAAAATTCGTAGAAAACAGCAGATTTATTTCTATAAAACTGTCGAAAAAACGATAGAATTTTCAATAGGAGTCCTATAGAAACTCAATAAGTGGTTTTTTAATAAAAGGTTTTGGTACACAAATTTAAAAAATCTAACAAAACAACTTGAAAAATTTAGATCGAGAAATTTCTATAGAAACTATCTCAATAGAATAAGTTGTATAGAAAAATCAAATTCTATAGATTTTTTTCCATACATATGTTCAATAAAAATCGATAAACGCGCAGAAAAACAGCGGAAAGAGCGAAATATCTATAAAAACTATCTCAATAGAATAAGTTCTATAGAAAAATCAAATTTTATAGATTTATTTCTGTAAAATATTTTCTATTGAGCACCTCAATCGAATAAAAACGCTTCAGCGGATTTTTTCTATAGAACTGTAAAAAAAATCAATAGAATTCTGAAAAAAAGTCCTAAAGAAATCCAATGTACGAGGTTTTTCAATGAAAATTGTTCGAACACAAAACCTTCTATGAAGAATGTCGGAAAATCTCTCCATGTAAACAACACAAACTTTTAATTTAAAAATTCCAGAAAATTTTCATAATCCCCCAACTCTTCGAGACCGACAAAATCCCCTGAAAATCCGCGATTGTCCCGGTTACCGGACATGCTGTGAAAAACCATCTCAAAAAACTCAACTGCAATTCGCAGTTTCGCTGGATTCATTCCTACGCCCGCCATCTTATTCGAGAAAGTGGATGGATTTTCAAGGGTAAGAGAGAGAACAACAGGGAGTGACTGATAACACAGCTGCAATCTCCAGACCAACCAATGCGAAAAAAACTCTAGTCATTCTTCGACATTGTTGACTCCCTTTCCCGTTTCTCGGAATTGATTGAAACAAAACATCCCAATTATCGGAAAAATAAAGAGCAATTATAAAAAGTAAAACAAAGATAGAGAAACAAAACATCTCAACTGCGGAAAAATAATAATTCCATTTAGCGATTGAGGAAAACTTGAATGGAATAAATTTTTCTTCAGTTGTTTCTCTCATTTTATCGATTAGATTAAAATGTTTTTCAATGAATTGTCTTCACGTGCCATTTTTATTGAAACAAAATTTAAAATAAATAACAGAAGAAGAAGAAGTAACAGAAATAACAGAATAAATTTCGTTTGAGATGAATTTTTTCGCGAAATTTAGGCGAAAATGAAATTTTTTATTCAGAAAACAGGTTTAATTTTGCCCCGAAAAATTATCAGAAAAAATTGGTCTCCTTCAGATTTAGGGATTTGGGAAAAGTTTTTCTCGAAATTTAGTGAATTAGCAGTGAGAAAATTCTGCGCAGTCGAAAGCGAGTGGAGGATTGCATGAATGAGGAAGATAACAGTTGATAAACAATGATCTCAGAGTTTGATGTTGTCAAAGTACTTACGAGTTGCCATTTCGAGGTTCAGCGGTGAATTGACGAGACGAGAAGATGATTCTGGGATGATATGACTAGTCAAAAATAAGATGCAAATTTATGAGTTGAAAAATGCAAGGGGGTAAGCCAGCGGGGAGTCGGTGACTAATGATGGGGACGTGGAATGGTGCGTGATTTTGGACGCCGGCTGTGGTTTCGGGGAATTGGTTTTTTTTTTCACCTCAGTTTTGGCGAGGCTCAGGGGCAGCACTGTGCACCGTGTCGTTGCGCCATGTTTAGAGATGCAAATGCGTCACTGACGGTCATGTTACTGTTACTGACGATCACATGACGAGGCGTTTGCGAAGGCTGCCGCATTAGCCAGAAAAATATGACAGCATTTGTCATCTCGACAGATGCACCTTCATTTTGCCTCCGAATGGATTATCTTCTTTTTAATTGTCATTTCACTATTCTCTTCTTCTATTTTTTCATGTCATAGTACTATCATCAATTGAAATGTCATCAAAATTTTGCGCATTATTTCGTTCTGTGAAATGATTCTACAGTCAGACCCTCTCGAGACTCGAATTCGTTTTCAGTCCGGGTTTAATCAAGGTTTAATCAGTGTATAGCCGGGATTTAATCAGGGTTTATTCAGGATTTAGGCAGAGTTTAACCCAGATTCTGTCAGAAGTTAGTCGGCATCATGAATCAATATGAATAAGTATTCAACATAATAGACTGCTACCTGTGTTTAATGGAGATAGAGATTTTGATATAAAAAGCTCATGACGGGGTGGCCCGTCTTTTGTTCCCCGACAAAATTTCCTCAACAAAATTTCCCCCCCAAAATTTCCTCGTGCCATTTTTTCCTTGACCCTTTTTTCCCCTGACATTTTTCCCTCAAAAACGCCTGATAACACAAAAGTTTCCCCCTCCCATTTCTTTCCACTTTTGCAATTANAAAAAAAAAAAAAAAAAAAAAAAAAAAAAAAAAAAAAAAAAAAAAAAAAAAAAAAAAAAAAAAAAAAAAAAAAAAAAAAAAAAAAAAAAAAAAAAAAAAAAAAAAAAAAAAAAAAAAAAAAAAAAAAAAAAAAAAAAAAAAAAAAAAAAAAAAAAAAAAAAAAAAAAAAAAAAAAAAAAAAAAAAAAAAAAAAAAAAAAAAAAAAAAAAAAAAAAAAAAAAAAAAAAAAAAAAAAAAAAAAAAAAAAAAAAAAAAAAAAAAAAAAAAAAAAAAAAAAAAAAAAAAAAAAAAAAAAAAAACAGTATTTACGTTTCTTTTATTGTAATGTGTGAGGGTGTAATAGTGTGTGGGTGGAACGAATCTTCATAATGTTTCGGAATCCCCTCAACGCTATTATCAGCAGCTGTGGGAGAAATTTGTTTTGTTTGTTGATGTTTCTTTCCCCCACAATGAAGATTTTTATTAGAGGAATTGAATATTGAACAATTTTTCCTTCTCTGTAACTTGATAAGCAATGGTGCTGTCTCACCATTTTTCAAATTGATTAAGAAGGCATTGAAATATACTTTTCAAGCCCTGATTTAATTGCTATTACTGATGATTCTTTCAGTAATCATGAAAAAACCGATTTTCTCTTTGAAATCGCATAAACAATGTGCTGTAACTCCATTTTTCAACTGCCATTTTTTCCTTGACCCTTTTTTCCCCGACATTTTTTCCTCAAAAACGCATGATAACACAAAAATTTCCCCCTTCCATTTCTTTCCAATTTTGCAATTAATGTTATTGACAATGAAAAAAAAAATCAGTATTCACGTTTCTTCTATTGTAATGTGTGAGGGTGTAACAATGTGTGGGTGTAACAAATCTTCATAATGTTTCGGAATCCCCTCTCAACGCTATTATCAGCAGCTGTGGGAGAAATTTGTTTTGTTTGTTGATGTTTCATTCCCCCACAATGAAGATTTTTATTAGAGGAATTGAATATTGAACAATTTTTCCTTCTC
>NW_021680357.1:923234-934215 GCF_001412515.2 Diachasma alloeum
TCGTGGAATCCATGACGGTATTGTGTAACTTGATAAGCAATGATGCTGTTCTCACCATTTTTCAACTTGATTGAGAAGGCATTGAAAATACTTTTGAAGCCCTGAAAAAACCGATTTTCTCTTTCAAATCGCATAAACAATGTGCTGTAACTCAACAAGGAATTGTGCGACCATCATATTCTGATAGAATCAAGAGGGTATTGTTATCAATTTGTTGAGCCATGTCTAATTTAATTTTGACGACCATTTTTGGAATGATCGTTGAAAAATCGATTTTTGGAAAAATATCAGTTTTTTCGAATCCGTATGAAAAATTGAATTTTAATTTATGTCAATGAGGAGAGCTTATTAAACTCTGCATTCATGAAATTCGATTAATCCTTTATATGAAAATATCGAAAAAAAGAATATTTTTAGACCATATTTAGTTACCTCAACACAAAAATCCAATTATCCACTTGTCTTTATTTATGACCGTCATTTTTAGTTGAAAAAATTCTGCTTCACATGACAAATACTATACTGTATTGCTATGGCAATGTATGGCAATATAATATGATACAGTATTTAACAAAATTAAATTTGAATCAATTTTCATATATTCAACGATGATATTGCGATCTCTCTAAAATTCTGAACTCCATGTGTAAACAATTGGCGGCCACGAAAGTAGTTTCAACTAGATATTTTCAATATCACTGGTTTATTCCTTCAGTACTAAAATTCTACACGGTAACAATAATATTTTAATGATAAATATACTTTATTTACAGGCTCAGGGGTCGCGTCACGTGAGATTTAACATCTGAGTTTTTTTTACTTCCATTTCGTTTACTTTCGTTCTTCATGTCGATTAATTAGGACTCAGCATTGGGGGTCGTGGGCTCTTCGACTTTGGATTCAAGGGAAAATGGAGGGATTCTACAGTCGAATGTGTAGCCATCCTCTCTCTCCATCCTGAAGGTTCCCCTGGAATTCAATTTTTTTTTCAATTTTTAATTCTAAAGATTATGGAGATAGTCAAGGTTTTGCATGAAATTTTGAAGTTGTTGAACACGAAAATTGAATGGGGAATTCTAGGCGTATTTTGTCTTATTTTTAAAAATAATAAAGAATTTATAATAAAGAAAAATAAAGAATTTGAAGAATTTATTCATTTAAATAAATTCTTTAAATTCTTTAATAAATTTTTATTTATTTTTATTCATTTTTATTTTTAGTTTTTATTATTCTCCACGATTCTCGTCACAGTGAAATTAATAAATTGTATTGTTCGTTCAATTCTCTATGTACGAACAACTTTGATAGAAAAATCTAACGCTTTTTCCAATAAATTCTATTGAAAGATTCTATTTGTTTTTTTTTGCATCAGTGCTATTAAAAATGACGCGTCTTCCCCCCGAGTTTTTGAATAGATATTTGTTTATATAAAAATGTCAGATGAATTCGGTTGTGATTTTTTCTCAAAGAGTTCTTGGGCATGATTTTTCCAAATTTTTTTCATCGATTTTATTATGAGAATCAAATAAAAATACAGCGGAAAAAAATTTAGAAAATTTATGCCCAAGAATTTCTATAGAAAAATTAAAATCCATTTACTTTTTCCATCGAATAATACTTCCTAACAAAATGACTCGGTAATGTTGCATAATCTCCTATAGCAAAAGCTATAGAAAAAAAACAAATGAAATATTTCAATCGAATTCCAATAGGCCATCAAGGGAATTCTTATGGATTCCCAACAGAAATTGAAATAGAATTTCATAGGGAACGCGTTTTTAGGTTTTTCTAACGAATTGTGTCATGCGTGTCGTATTTGTAATTTTTTAGATTACGAGTTTACAGAGATTAACATACCACATGTGGCCACTGGGGGCTTGCAGACTGACGTGGCTGCTGTACTGAAAAGCCGGAAGAGTTTTTGAAAGTACTGGTTCTTGACCTACGACACCTCTACCACGGACTGTCTCCAGGGTACCAGATAGGCTGAATATTCGCCAGTGTCTCTCTCGGAGTTGTACACTGAGATCTCCCAGATTTTCGAGCCGAATGCAGTAGCGCCACTATAATAGTGCATTATTGTCAATAAACATTTGAAAAACAAAATTCCAATTACATTTTTCCTCATTCTTTAGAAACATTTTCAAGACAACTGAACTTCTTTGCGAGTGAGTTCCCCCTGCATATTGCTGGAGATGGGTAAAATAGTAAATATAAATATAAATAATAATAATAAATAATTACATTATATTATATTAATTATATAATATAATATAATATGATTATTTTATATTATATTAATTTATTTTATTGGATTCTATTGTCATTGTAGTATACAAATTGTGGGAACAATTTTTTTCATTTTCAAATGAAGAGATATTTATGTTAAATAATATCAGTATAATATAATAATTGCTAAAACGAAATTTTTCGTTTTCATGATCTGATTTTATTGAGAGGAAATGAGAAAAAGGCAGGGAGAGATGATCAGCAAGAAAATAAAATTTTGTATTTTTCATTGTCCGGAATGTTTTAAAATTGATATATTTTTTCAAATAATGAAAGAATACCCATCACAATTCAATTTCTACCCGCGCATTTTCATGGAATACATAAAAAAAAAATAGCAAAGAATAAAAAACGGAGATGAACAATTTTATCGGATTAATATAACGTAATTATTAATAATAATTATTATTATTTATAAACATAAATAATAATAAATAATAATAATTTTGAAAAATTGAATAAATAAATAATTAATTGAGAAATTAAAGAAAAAATGAAGAAAAATCACTCAATTAATTTTTTTACGAACCCAATAAACTGATGTAGTTTGGGTTTCTCTGCAGCCCATGTAAAAGGGAATGACAGTGACCCTGATGTTGTCGGTCGTCTCCTTGTGGACATCCGACAGCTCCAACCAGGGATGATTCTTCTCCTGCCATGCCCTGAGTGTCTCCTGCGCCACAAAGGGTGGCTCTCTCCCAGGATGAAAAGTCAAAAATTTGTCGAATAACTCATGCTGCAGAGCGGTCTTGTCATTCGTTGAATAAGGCAATATGTCTTCGTGAGCTACGTAATCCAGACCTGGTATTGCGTACAGACTTCTGCTGCTCTCATTGTTGCCTAGAAATGTCACTGCCTCTGTTTGAGCTCTCTGAAATAAAAGATCAGTTCAACGTAAGCGCGATCAGAGTCTGGGAATGCCTGCAAATGTTGTTTTTCTCTCCCTGGAACTCCATGATTTACTCTTAATTCTTAATCATATTTTATTATGAATACTCACAATAAATGGGCAATCCCTTTGATCAATCAAAACCTGATAGAATGTGTGCGTTCGACCTTTCACTTCTTTTCCAACACTGTTGTAATTATTCTCATCGTCTCTGAAAAATTCCAGGGGTCAATTTATGCACGATTGTATCTTCCAAACTGTTATCTTAATCGACATAAATATAAATAGCTTTTTGTGAATAATTTAATGAGAAATATTTTGTATCGAAAGTTTTTTGTCTTAAAACCAACATTTTCCGAGATATTAAAAAAACATTACAATCTCTCTTTTCATTTGTTTAATCAAATGTTCCGGATAGAATTTTTGTACGAATTTTTGATAGTCCTCTTGAGTCCTCATCTAAAAAACCAACTGAAAAAAAAATTCCTCTAGGAATTTTCTAAACAACAAAACCTCTGACGCCTGGAAATTTTGTTTTTTCAAAGGATGAAGGAGGAATGAAACGGGTCCACTGAACTTTTCTTGAAATTGACTATTGGGTACAGTTCGATTCAGAGAAATGATATTTTAAGGGAATAGTTTAGGGGAATACTTCTTCTTTTCTAAAAAAAGCATGGGGAATATCTCGAATCGAAAATGAGAACTCGAACATGGTGGATATCTCAAACGAATGGAGAAAATAAGGCGGTTTTCATGAGTACAATCGTTTTGCGTCGAATTTTCATGAAGCCCGCCTAACAAACCAAACAGAATTGAATGCCATTCTGTGAAACATGAATAAACGAATCATAATTGTCCAAATCATTTAGGTCAGAGGAAAATAGAATAATTCTACTCTCTTAATATTGCGTTTACTAAGATTTTCTTCGACCAAAGTTAATTAGAATTAATAGCTAGAATTAAGAGATTATCTCACATTTTTGACGTTAAGGATAGGAGAATCTGAATGCAATATAGTGAAAATGATGATCGATTTTTTCACTTTGAACAAATAATATTAATATCCAAATACAAAATTTCTGATATGAATAAAAAGAAGCTGTGACTCAATATTCCAAATGAAGTTTTAATTTTTAATTTGGTGCTGAAAACACGAGATGACAATATTCTAAGCACGGAATTATATTGATGAGATGAACAACAGATTAATTGAATTACCGTGTGAACTAACTAAAAATTGATAACAGTGTGGGCACGCACTTTTACCAGAGTATCAACAAACATTGAATTCCAGAAATTCACACTCTAAAGTGTGTTCTAGAAGGAATTGAATTATAATTATGATTAAAATCTTATTCAGTGAGCGTAGGAATTAGAACATGAGCAAATCATTTATTGTAATAGGCAAATTTAACAGCTGATAAATTGGGACATATGATTTTCTTCGATCGTATTGCTTTCTGCAATGAGAATGATTATAAACAATTAATTTAAAAAATGTAAGCTCATGTAAAATTTTCATATGAAATGCCACATTTTCCTACAAAATTATTTCCGCGAACGTGAACGAGTTTTTCCAAGCATCTCACCCATCTTTCCTATTAGGTAGATCCCTGTCGTAGACTCTCGCAAGCCACGGAAACAGAATAACTCCTCGATATCCAAAAACACGATGGAGTATCAGCTGCCCGGTCTCATACTTCCCCTGTAATTTCGGAGTTTCTAATTTTCCCACTTCTGCCAATCTGAAATAAAAGTCATTCGTCCTCACAATTAAATTCACTTTCTGCTGAATTCACGAAGATAAATCATCCAGTGAAGAATAGTCATAAAAAACAATACTTTCACAGCAAAAAAATTCCATTTTACAGGTTAAATAGGTTGTATTTACGTAATGTTATTTACCTTATGTACTTAGCACTCTGGACACTCAACACTTTATTCGTAACATCTAGCAGACTACTTTTTAATTTACGACTCAAACATATGCGCATTAATTCCATAATCGATCCGAAAATTTGTGAATTTTGTTTATCAACTCCGAAGGGGGTGAACGAAAAGCCGATTTTTCGCTTGTCAGAAGTGACAAGTCACATGGCCGTGGAATTCCACTGGTACTTCCAGGAGGTTTTGATTATTTATATTTCGGTATTGGCTGGATATGTTGAAAATTCACTTGATGCGCAATTCGAAAAATAACACTGCAAACACTGGCAGAGAATGTGCTCAGTAGGAATACACAGAGATACGGCCGGCGTGGTTTACAGCTTTTAACACTGTTTTATGGACTGAGTTGATTGTAAGGAAGAATGTTCGGTGGATAAGTTACCGATGTGAAGGGGCAAAGAGGTTGTTATTGTGACGAAACAAGTACAAATATTTTTCTTTTTTTAAGAGGGACGAGGGAGTGTAGAGATGGGGGTATAGGTTATCTTCCAGAAGAATATCCGTGGATTTTATGAGTGGGGTCCAAGCACGCGAGTGGGAATTACGCAGAGTGGGAAGGACCCCTCGAACCACCCACGGAAGGATAAACTTCTAGTTGGGAGAGACTTCAATCACTAATATAAATGAAGTAGATAAGCTCCGAAAGAAATTGTAAGGGAGGGGGGGGGAGGGGCGTTTGTACTTCCGCAACTGTACACATCCACGACTGTACAGTCGTCAAATTAAGTTCTGGGAGTAACTAGACGTTTTCTGGTAAGGTTGGGTTGCATGGGAGAATGGGATCGAAATGAACGACCCAACCCAACCTCTAGCAACAAACGTCTAGTTACTCCCAGAACTTATTTTGACGAGTGTACTATCAGTTCAAAAACAAAAACAGACGATCTCCTGGAGTGTTCATCATTAAAATAGTTTAGTACCGATGATTGTTATATTTTCATCATGATATTGTTAACTTGTCTGACTATTGAAAGATGCACCAGACGTACATATCACTGGGTTACGAGCTGAGAACCGAATTGTCTTGCAACAATTGAGTTCAAGTTTTCCTTGATTTTTTTGGATGAAGAAAAGTTGAAGGTAAGTAAAATGAAGCATAATATAAACAGAAAAAAAGTTCCCATGTAGATTTAAATCTGTCCTCATTTTTCCTAGAGAACTTGTCCAAAACAGAATGTGTCTATCTGAAATTGTTCAAAAGACCTCCCCCCCCATGAGTAAGCGGGAAAATCCGTGCGCAACATCTTTGCGCACATCAAAAATGGCCGACTAGTCTCGAGGCTTTGGCGTTCGTCTCCGGATTTGATCCGAAATTAAGGGTAAAATCATTAAAATAATTTAAAAAAATGCTATAATTAGTTAACAACGATGAAGAACAATAATTTGATCATCAAATCAACGATTAGTTCGATGAATTGCGGGTGTTGGAACGTAAAAACAAAAATTGCCAGGAGAGAATGGAAAAAATCTCTGCGCAACATCTCTGCGCACATCAAAAATGGCCGACTAGTCTTGAGGCTTTGGTGTTCGTCTTCGGATTTTATCCGAAATCAAGGGTAAAATCATTAAAATAATTCTTAAAAATGCTATAATTAGTTGATAACAATGGACAACAATAGTTTGGTCATGAAATCAACGATTATTCCGATGAATTGCGGGTGTCGGAATGTAAAAACAAAAATTGCCATGAGAGAATGGGAAAAATCTCTGCGCAACATCTCTGCGCACAACAAAAATGGCCGACTAGTGTCGAGGCTTCGGCGTTCGTCTCCAGATTTTATCGGAAATCAAGGGTAAAATCATTAAAATAATACTTTAAAAAGCTGTAATTAGTTTATAATAATGGAGAACAATAATTTGATCATCAAATCAACGATTATTTCGATGAATTGCGGGTTTTAAAACGTAAAAACAGAAATACACATGAGAAAATAAAAACGTCTGCGCAACGTCTCTGCGCAGATTAAAAGTGGCTGCCCTGATGTTCCTTGGCGATGACCGCATATTGTCGAAGAAATTACTCGTAAAATCGCCGAAAAAAATTAACAATCTGATAAGTAATTAATTAATAATAATAATGGACAGCCACAATGGTACAAGGCAATGGTTGCATAGCTCGATAAATTACGAAATTTAAAACGATATGAACGTCTCGAATGGTGAAAATCTGGAATCTCCATGTGACCGACGTATTTGTGACACCACGAGATGACGCCTGGAGGCAATTCTGGACAAATCCAGTGTTTGGACAGTTTTGATACATTCAATGACTCTTTAAAAAATTCAAAACGTGATAAACCTAGTTGATGAGTGAAACCAGTGGACACAGGAATTTATTAGAATGTTAGTGTTGTGAATTGTGATGACGTTTTCTTTTATTAATCAAGTGATAAAGTGCTCGGGAATTTCTTTGTCGATGTGTGTATAAATACGTAAGATGGCAGTTTCAGTCATGTTAGTGCGGTTTTTAATTTCGAAAGTGTTTAGTGCATGTGATCTGCACGGGGACGAGCTTCTGGAGGCATTGGAGAGCATATCGACGTCTAGATGAGGATTTCAACGCCCGGTGAGTCACTAAAATTTACAATTGAAAGTTGACATTTTTCAACCGTGAATATCTCGAGAATGACTGGCGCGATTTCAACAAATTTTATTTCATTTCATGAAAGCACTGAAATGATTCTATTTTTTAATTTTCGAATTTTGCTTGGAAATGATGTAAAATGGTCTAAAACGTAAAAATCCAAAGTTTTACGGCCATGCGTGTATGAGCGACTGTGCACCTCTGGTAGTCAACTGTTAGAATATTGACAAATTAAAGGACCAACCAATTTCAAAATTTTTCAAATTTTGTCAGGATATAGGTATGAAAAAGGATTTTGTGCTAAGGTGCTGCCCAATCGGGCCAGCTGTTTTGGAGAAATCTCCATTCGTTTCTAAATCGTTTTTTACAAATTTTTCGAAAACTGTCTAACAGATTTCAATAATTTTTTTTTCAAAATATTCGTCTCAATGTCCTCTATTTTAATCGATCAAGATATGCATACCCGTTCAGGCAAAATTTCCAAGATATCGTAATTGTTCGGTTTTTCGCTCAAAATGCTTGTGCGTACTCTAACTTTTGGAAAAATCGACATATTAACTTCTAATTGGGCATGCTCCCGGTTTTCATTAGAGCAGTAAATTTCTATAGTCAACTTGATGGGGCGGGAAGGGGCCCGTTTAACCGTGAAGAAGAACGATCGGAATGATGATCGGACTCGTTTATGAATGTTATTACGAAGTAAAGGCGTCATATGCCATTTGGGTTCCTTATAAGCTAATAAAATATGAATTAAATTAATTTTTTTTGGCGATTTCGTTTTTGGCGACTATCTGGGAAACTATGAGAGATAGAGCCTTAAAGCCTATTCCATTCGCTTCCTGAGGAAATTTGGGTTCCTCAGGGAACTCAAATAGAAATTGGAATAGGTTTTAAGGCTCTATCTCTCATAGTTTCCGAGATAATCGCGAAAAACGAAAGTGCCAAAAAAAATTAATTTAATTCATCTTGTATAAGGCCTAGGAAGTGGAAAAACGCAATTCTGAGCCGTCCACCTGCCTATAGGGAACCCAAATTTCCTCAGGAATCGAATGGAATAGGTTTTAAGGCTCTATCTCTCATAGTTTCCGAGATAATCGCGAAAAACGAAAGTGCCAAAAAAAATTAATTTAATTCATCTTGTATAGGGTGTAGGAAGTGGAAAAACGCAATTCTGAGCCGTCCATCTGCCTATACGGAACCCAAATTTCCTCAGGAATCGAATGGAATAGGTTTTAAGGCTCTATCTCTCATAGTTTCCGAGATAATCGCGAAAAACGAAAGTGCCAAAAAAAATTAATTTAATTCATCTTGTATAGGGTGTAGGAAGTGGAAAAACGCAATTCTGAGCCGTCCATCTGCCTATACGGAACCCAAATTTCCTCAGGAATCGAATGGAATAGGTTTTAAGGCTCTATCTCTCATAGTTTCCGAGATAATCGCGAAAAACGAAAGTGCCAAAAAAAATTAATTTAATTCATCTTGTATAGGGTGTGGGAAGTGGAAAAACGCAATTCTGAGCCGTCCATCTGCCTATACGGAACCCAAATTTCCTCAGGAATCGAATGGAATAGGTTTTAAGGCTCTATCTCTCATAGTTTCCGAGATAATCGCGAAAAACGAAAGTGCCAAAAAAAATTAATTTAATTCATCTTGTATAGGGTGTAGGAAGTGGAAAAACGCAATTCTGAGCCGTCCATCTGCCTATACGGAACCCAAATTTCCTCAGGAATCGAATGGAATAGGTTTTAAGGCTCTATCTCTCATAGTTTCCGAGATAATCGCGAAAAACGAAAGTGCCAAAAAAAATTAATTTAATTCATCTTGTATAGGGTGTAGGAAGTGGAAAAACGCAATTCTGAGCCGTCCATCTGCCTATACGGAACCCAAATTTCCTCAGGAATCGAATGGAATAGGTTTTAAGGCTCTATCTCTCATAGTTTCCGAGATAATCGCGAAAAACGAAAGTGCCAAAAAAAATTAATTTAATTCATCTTGTATAGGGTGTAGGAAGTGGAAAAACGCAATTCTGAGCCGTCCATCTGCCTATACGGAACCCAAATTTCCTCAGGAATCGAATGGAATAGGTTTTAAGGCTCTATCTCTCATAGTTTCCGAGATAATCGCGAAAAACGAAAGTGCCAAAAAAAATTAATTTAATTCATCTTGTATAGGGTGTAGGAAGTGGAAAAACGCAATTCTGAGCCGTCCATCTGCCTATACGGAACCCAAATTTCCTCAGGAATCGAATGGAATAGGTTTTAAGGCTCTATCTCTCATAGTTTCCGAGATAATCGCGAAAAACGAAAGTGCCAAAAAAAATTAATTTAATTCATCTTGTATAGGGTGTAGGAAGTGGAAAAACGCAATTCTGAGCCGTCCATCTGCCTATACGGAACCCAAATTTCCTCAGGAATCGAATGGAATAGGTTTTAAGGCTCTATCTCTCATAGTTTCCGAGATAATCGCGAAAAACGAAAGTGCCAAAAAAAATTAATTTAATTCATCTTGTATAGGGTGTAGGAAGTGGAAAAACGCAATTCTGAGCCGTCCATCTGCCTATACGGAACCCAAATTTCCTCAGGAATCGAATGGAATAGGTTTTAAGGCTCTATCTCTCATAGTTTCCGAGATAATCGCGAAAAACGAAAGTGCCAAAAAAAATTAATTTAATTCATCTTGTATAGGGTGTAGGAAGTGGAAAAACGCAATTCTGAGCCGTCCATCTGCCTATACGGAACCCAAATTTCCTCAGGAATCGAATGGAATAGGTTTTAAGGCTCTATCTCTCATAGTTTCCGAGATAATCGCGAAAAACGAAAGTGCCAAAAAAAATTAATTTAATTCATCTTGTATAGGGTGTAGGAAGTGGAAAAACGCAATTCTGAGCCGTCCATCTGCCTATACGGAACCCAAATTTCCTCAGGAATCGAATGGAATAGGTTTTAAGGCTCTATCTCTCATAGTTTCCGAGATAATCGCGAAAAACGAAAGTGCCAAAAAAAATTAATTTAATTCATCTTGTATAGGGTGTAGGAAGTGGAAAAACGCAATTCTGAGCCGTCCATCTGCCTATACGGAACCCAAATTTCCTCAGGAATCGAATGGAATAGGTTTTAAGGCTCTATCTCTCATAGTTTCCGAGATAATCGCGAAAAACGAAAATGCTAAAAAAAAATAATTTAATTTATTTTCAATGGGGTGTAGGTAGTGGAAAAACGCAATTCTGAGCCGTCCATCTGGCTATAAGGAACCCAAATTTCCTCAGGAATGGA
>NW_021680357.1:943284-972575 GCF_001412515.2 Diachasma alloeum
TAATTTAATTCATCTTGTATAGGGTGTAGGAAGTGGAAAAACGCAATTCTGAGCCGTCCATCTGCCTATAGAGTATCCAAATCTCCTCAGGAATCGAATGGAATGGGTTTTAAGGCTCTATCTCTGAGAGTTTCCGAAATAATCGCGAAAAACGGTGCTAAAGTATTTTAATAATGAACACTCCAGGAGATCCTCTGTTTTTGTTTTTGAACTGATAGTACACAACCTCATAACCAGAGAACCCACGCCCTGGTCTCCCGTATGACGTAATATGGTATAAGGAATTTCATCATTGTGAATAAAATATCCACTCTCAAACAATAAAAGTCATAATTTTGTATCTACAAACGATTTGCAATCGATTGAAAAAAAAAAGTTGAAAATTTTTTTCCAAATTTGTCGGCTAGATTCATGCACGATCTTGATTAAATAATTAAAAAAGATCCATTGACTCTTAAACTTTAAAAAGGGATGTACAATGACCTGCTAACAAATTACAAACGATTCTATAGGCTCATTTTTTTGAAAATAGTTTTTTGTCGGTTAATAGGATACTCCTCATCTGTGTACGGTCCTTGAAGTCGGTCAAAAAGCGTCGGTAGAGTAGAAATTGCATTCGTTTTATTTGCAGTCGATATTAATTATGGATGGCGCCATGTGTCCCACTATAGCGCAAATGATCGTCGCACAATGTCCGCGATTCTACCGGCTATCCACTGTTTATTACACGCATATGTATCCCAAGTAGACTCTTTTGAATTAACACTGCGTAGCGCAGTCTCCTTTGAATTGAGACATCAATCTAATATCATTGAATGGTTTAATGAAATTGAAAATGCAAATAAACTCGCTGTGAATTTATGTAATTTTATCGAAGAGTAATTAATCAATTTCCATTAATGGAATTTTAAAAGAAACATTTCAATGTTTGATTTTGAGTTAACGGCTGAGCCTCACCCTGTTGGAAATTGGTGGCGATTTTTTCTGGGTCGAGAAATGACGTACTGATGCCTCTAAAGATGGTTTTGAACCAGAGAAGACCCCTACACCATACTGGACAATGTTGTCACAACTCTGCTTTTCAATTGAAAAGACATAATTTTTAAAGACATTTGTCATGTTTGGAGACATCAGCACGTCATTTCTCGACCCGATCTTTCATTGGAGCCCAAAAAAACATTCATATCTTGTCTGCCATCGCTGCCACAAACTCTGGTTTTCAATTGAAACCAGAGTTGAAGACCAGAGTTTGTAGCAGCGATGTCAGACAAGATATGAATGTTTTTTTGGGCTCAAATGAAAGATCGGGTCGAGAAATTGGACCTTTAAGGGGTAACGGAACCGACCACAAAAAGACGTTTCCCAAAAACAAGTTTTCTCAGATTCTATGCAATGAGAATCACTGAAATCGCTCTCTTCTCATGTACTTTTCAAGTACAAAATACAAAAAACCACGGGACCCTGCAATACCGATAGGGAGGTTCCCTAACCTCTCCGTGCGACGGGTTCCGTTGCCCCTTAAAGCCGAATTAGGATTTGAATCCCGACGACCTGGCGCAGTGGGTAAAAGGGTTGCCTCACATGCGAGAGGTTTCGGGTTCGATTCCCGGTCGGGGAGAATGGTGGTGATCTAACCATTCAAAGTCTTGATCAAGCGGCCGCTACAATAGATCTTGATAGATTTAGGTGGCATAGGCGCTTTGTGCGCCTAGTCGCTCCATTCTAATCTCTAATCTCTAGGATTTCAATCGAACTGGCCATCGCGCAGTAGAATATAACAAGTTGAATCAGCCAGTGAGGAAGTAAAGGCGCTATTAGCAACGGGAGGAAAAATTAAACGGTGCTTTTCGAAATGACGGCAATCTTTCGATCGGCAAATCATCAATTTTCGCCGAATTTTTACCGTAGTTTTTTTAAACGAGCTTCTGACGTTAAAGTCATCGACTTTTTCCTTTCATGTAAAAAAAATCGCAACTACCATTGCATTATGTTGCCAACAAGGTCCATAAATTTTGAAAACCTCTCGGCCAGAATAATTGTTTCACGAGTGGAGGAACGAACGAACTAGATTCGAAGTTTCAATTGGGACTTGCAAGGGATACATTCAATCAAGTTTCCATAAAATGAATGAACTTTATTATTTTCTATCTAGATGTACACTAATATAATTATAATCAACACTCTTTCAAGTCAGCAAACTCCCCAATTACAAATGTACCCCCTCCTAAGCGGGTCCATGCGATTTACAATAATACCATTTTTATAATCAAAAATTTAATCCCGATGATTCTTATAAAGACGAAGGCATGCTTCCACGTCCACGTAGATCGTCTAAGTCATTCAGTCCTCTCACCGCACAACATTTTACATCTCGTGTGATAAAGTGATAAAACTCTTTACTGATTAGCAATAATTCTCCGTCACCAGCGACTGACACTATCGGTACTTAAACTACTGGGGGAGGTTCACTCTCCTTACTGTGCGTAGATACAGCTAGTGTTGCTGATGATGATCCATTGTTACATGGAACTCAGCGGATAAGAACATTCTCCACAATTTGAGTGCGCCCTTATTACAGGGCTCCCTCAGTATCCCCACTGTTCAGTCTATAAATTTCATAATTGTTCATTCTGGTACAAGTTATGTTACTAGGAAATTCTTGCTTTCACGCGGGGTAATCACTCCGAAGAACTTGTACACTGGATTTCAAAATTTCAAGGAATCCTCTGGAACGAATTTTCCAGAGTATTCTGTACCGTTTTGGACCATTCTTGAACTTTCTAGAACTTTTCATGAATTTCTGGAGAGACGCAGAAAGTCACTGCGCGGAGAGAAAAAATTAGGTCTGTCGAAAAATTATGAGCTCCCCTGAAGAAATCTTTTGTCGTGTTGAATTAATTTACTTGTGGATGATAATTTCGAGGGGCCAATTTTTTTTGGGAAATAAATATTCTTTCCTCGTTAATGTATTCTTTCTGTGGTATAAACCTATGGAGTTCTCTCAGATCAAATGATTGTCGTACAATAGATTATATTTTTTCCTGCCGACAGTTCGAATTTTTCTAGGAATATTTCTGACGATCACGACAAAATTTAGTTTTTGCGAAAGATATTAAATTTACTTCTATCAAGTTGGTTAACCCTGAAGTGGTCGCATCGTGAGGGAATCCCCGCTAAACCTGTTGCAGCCTACAGGGCGCCTCTGTAGAGCGAGCAAGATACTAGAAAAGCGCGATCACTTAAGGGTTAACTTCCCTCAAGTAAATCCGTTTCACTCTATCAAAATTCTCGCGTGGAACATCTAGTTTTTCGGCAGAGTTAATTTTTTCTCTTCTATTGGACTTCTATTGAAATGTTCAATAGAGAATATTTTATACAAAAAGTCAATAAAATTCAATTTTTCCATACAACTCATTCTATGATATATTTTCTATAGAATTTCCTCAGCTCAAATTTTCTGATTTTTTGTTTGATTTTCTTTATGAAAAAAAAGAACAATAGAGTGAAAAAGCTTAGAAAATTTGAGACGAGGAAATTCTATAGAAAATATCTCCATAGAATCGGCCAAAAATTAGTAGAAAGTTCAATAGAAATCCAATAGAATTGTCTAATGGATTCGCTAGGTTTTTCCATTAGATTTTTTCGTGCATACGAACATCCCAAATTATATAAAGTAAGATATTGTTCACAATGTTTATTGAAGTAATTCCTGAAAAATCAATTCAACAATGGGAACTCCTCAAAAGTATGGGAATCGCAAGATTTTGGACCAAACTGAAATCTTGCTTGAAAAAAAAGTGGATAACTGGAACGATTTACTTGGATATCCTTAAGGACACTAGAATCGTGCCTGGAACTACTTGATTCATGAGTTTTTCCTTCGAAAACTTATAATGAATCCAAAGCAGCTCACGGATTCCTGTGGAACTGTAAAATTTCTGTATTCGATACAGAGAACATCGATGAATATTCTCAGACAATTGGGCAATTACTTCCACCATTCGTGAACACCAAAAATGTTGATTCAATATTATCAAAAGGCAGTGTTTGACATTGTCAAAATGAGGATTGTAGTTATCAACACAGTGGTAATTCTCATTCATACGATACAAACTTATGAGTAATTGAGAATACCGGAATGGGCAGTCCCTCCGAAGATCTCGTGGTGTTTTGGACCTTGACCGATAGATCTGCTGGGTCACATTAAACTGACGCCTGTAAGTTATCACTTTGAAAACTCGGTAAATACCTAAGATAACAACTCCAAATTAAAATGCAAATTCAAGATTAATATTAGCATATTAATGAGTTTGTCTCGATAAAAGGCGATTGGAGCGCATGTCGACTCCTGCAATCCCAGGGACTGTCTCACTCTCATATTCTCAATAGAACACTATCATATACAACAAACAATCCGTGTATATACACTGAGAAAAAAAAAGTTCGCCATATATCCGTTTACTTGAGAGAAGTATTTATTTTTTCAATACCATATTTCTACAGTCGAGTCATTCCCAGGCAATTCTCATTAGGTTTTAATTATGACAATTATATTGCTCTAGAAGATAATCATGTCAGCTATAACATTGAGTGAACTCCCTCAATAATTATAAACTTTGAAAAATTAATTGAAATTCTTCCCCGTAGAAAATGAGAAATTTTCGAAAAATGAATAATTATTGGAGAAGTTCATCCAAGGTCATGTTTAACATAGTCATCCTCTACCGCAATATGATTGTCATAATTGAAACCTCATCAGGTTCGCGTGGGAGTGACTCGATTGGAGAAATACGATTTTGAAAAAATAAATGCTTCTCTCAAGTAAATGAACATTTGGCAAAAATATTTTTTTTTCTCAGCGTAATCCTCCTGCCAGTATTGAGGGGCTATTCACTCCATGATTGAGCCACACTGTGACTTCCAAATGGACTGTATTACTTATGCTACAGATATGAAAAAATTCAATAGAAAACCTAGCGAATTCGCTAGAAAATTCAATTGAAATTCTATAGGAATTCTATGGAGGTTTCTATAGGATTTCTATTGAAAAATTCTATTTGTTTTTTGCGCTGATTCTATTGGATATTCGATAAGAAAAAGTCAATAATTTCGAATTTCTGTTTGAATTTATCTCTTGAGATTTTTTCTATAAGAATGCTTGGGCATCAATTTTCTAAGTTTTTTCCACTCGGATTCTACAATGCAAGACAAAACAAAATCCAACGAAACAAAAATTTGGGAATTCGGTAAAGGATAGATGGGTTTTGTAACGTATAACACTCGGCATTAATATATATCGAATTAGATTTATTCACAGTAAATGTAACTTTGGTTTACACCATGAGAGCTGGAACGAGAGTGTGCTCTCGCGACAACGGTATTAACCATCCAATCGAGGCTGTTCGAATTATTACGAATCGTCGCAAGGTGTTGTGGTAAGGAATTCGGTCACTAAGCCAAGCCCGAACGCAATACATTGAAATAATCTGAAATAAATATACAAATAGCTTCGCTACAAAAAACTTGAGAAATTTGTGCCTAATAATTCTGATAGAAAAAGTTTAAGGGAAATGTTCAAGCGGAAATTCAAAATCTATTGACTTTTTCTTATTAAATATTCAATAGAATCAGCCCAAAAAACAAACAGAATTTTTCAATAGAAATCCTATAGAAACCCCATAGAATTCCTATAGAATTCCAACAGAATTTTCTAGCGAATTCGCTAGGTTTTCTATTAAATTTTTTCACACGTGGATTTCAGGATTAACAGCCCCTCCGCTCGTATTCACTTATAAAATGGCTTTCGTTGAACGCTCTGGCCTCAGAATCACTTCAACAATCCTCAATATCATTATTCAATCCATCTCCATGAACATCAGGATCATGATACCAGGTGTATTCAATACCCCGGACTCTCGATATTTCAATAACTCTGGAATAGCTTTCAACTTCATTATCAACATCCACGCGCTGATAAAGTTGTTCGTAAGACACTAGTAATACCGTCGCCACGCAATACTAACTAGTTTCATCGGGAGACAAAAGGTCCTCCGTCTGCGTGGCGACGTCTCTACCTCACGTATTTGACAATTCACTATTGCACAGACTGTGATTCGATTCCCAGGGAAGTGGCGGTGGTGTGTGAATCAACGATGGTGTTGAGCATCGCGCTATTGAGCACTGATCCAAGGAACAACGATCCATACCTGAATCATTATAAGAGACTGTTATTAGTCGAGACAATTCAAATATTTATCGAGGGAATTTACCTGATAAGTCAAATCCCCCGATGCTGTTTATGTCCAGACCACCGGTGCTAGTGGCACAACAATGTTGCTTCGTTCCCATTTGTTTTTTTCGGCACAAAATCTGCAATTCAATTTTATTATTTGCAATTTGAAAGCTCCATACATAATCAATTCTTGAAATTTATTGTTCTGTTTTTTGCATAGAACTTATTGAATCTGATGATTTACTGATTTAGATATTCCCATTTATTGATACAAATCACCGTATTGTTGCAATACGTATTTTACGTATTGTTGTTCCTATTTTTTTTATTTTTTTGAGTGTGTGACGTGTGGAGCATCCACACATCGGAATTGTTTAATCAATATTTTAATAACAAAAGTATTTGCGGGTCCGATGCTGAATAAGCAGTCACACGGTGTAACAAGAGTCAACCTGAGCTCTTTGAAGGTAAAACCGTGGGAGTGCTTATCAAGCATTTTGGATTTGCAACCGCCTTGCGACTCTGCTCCAAGGCAGAGTACGGTGGGAGGCCGAAGTGTCCAGACGTTGGCCTTCCCCAAAAATCTAGATCCGCGTACGCCGAACCCATTTAACCCATTTTGTCGTGTAACCTTCCTATTAGTTAATTATATTCTCATGATTGGATAACTTGGAGTTTTACTGGTTATTTGGGAGGAGAACCATTCCTAAATCTCCCTTCCCGATTAGTTTCCCCGTGAACGAACGACCCGTAAGCTCACCGGCATCGCTAGCTAGGCGAAAGGGTCAACTGACGACCCGTGGATTTTAAGATACAACTAATAGTATACTATAATCTCAAACATCACAAGTGATTCCCCAACAAAATTAACAATTTGAAAAATTGAACGTTCGCAATACTTCCATACGGCAGCTGAAAAATGGTCCGAAGACCAAGGAATTTTTGTTCATGTACAAGTCCAGCGAGTAAGATATATCTAACGTATTCGTGTCTCGAGAAACAGCGCGCTAGTCAACTTCTTCTTTTTCCCGCTACCTCGTAAATCAGGGAAAAACCGCTGTAAAGTCAGAGAAACTGTCGGCAGTCACGAATTGAAACTCGAAAACCAAGAAGTATTTTCAATAGTGTCTCCGACGTTACCACCCCCCGACACATTGTTTCGTTTTTCCATTCTTAATAAGTAATGACGATATTATACGGGAATCCATGAAATTGCATAATTCAAATGAAGAGTTGGAGGAACAAGTGCACCTTCGTATAAAATATGTCCCGTGAAATTCGGCGGAAGTGGTTGTTGAGCAGCCAGTAGAGAAATGGATTCCAGAAGCTGTTGGACAGTGCTAGCCACGTTGCGAGAAAATCAAGGAAAGGCGGTGGTTTACTTCCGGTGCAGGCAACAACGACTTCTTGAATTGTCCATGGTGTTACCATAACAATAAATCCGAGGCTCATAGCTGCCATTGTACGGGACACCGACGTTGATAGTCGTCTCTCGTGGGCAACGAACTGAAAACAAATCATATCAAGATTGTTAATTATTCGTGACCAGGGAATCCCCATCAATATTAAATTTCTGTAATATTACAAGAATTTGACCCTTACATTAATGAAAGTTTAAAATATGTTGATTCATTTTTCCAAATAATATAATATTAATAATCTGATTTTTGACGAATAATTATGTATTCAAAATTTGTTAATCTGAAACTGTAAATTTACTGCTAAGTGAATAATTCAAATTTCTTGAAAGGAGAATTTGAATATTTGAATTGATGATACTTAAGTACTCAAAAAATTTCAAAAGTGATGTTATCTAATTAATGGCTGCAATATTAACCGTAATAAAATTCTACAAATTTGGCTATCCCTGTTCGTGGTATGTCGAAGCCGCGAAATTACATTTTTCGATTCAAAATATATCAGTGCATTTACTAGAATTTTTCCATTCTCAATTTGAGTGCTTTTCCCGATAAAATTTTATAGAATTCAAAGTGCAGTGGAGGCTTTATATGAGACACCTCTCTATAAGATACCTCGAGCTCCGAGCGCTGGAGGCCCACCCCCACTCTCGGCCCTTTTATCGCCTCCCGAATGTTTAGTTCCGTGGGCTTCTTATAAGATACCTATGGCCCCGATCACTTTCAACGGGAAGAGAGTGATTATAAGGATCAAACGGAGTTAAGGGTCAAACGGGAGGGACGAACGAAGTGATCATAAGGGTCAAATGACCTTAAGGGTCAAGAGTCGAAAAGTGACGAGTCGAAGTGAATTTACCGTTAATGACGGTCACATGACCGTCATATGACGGCTCATGTGACGCATTTGCATCTCCATATATAAAGCCTTGACTGCATTTATTGCGGGGTGGGCAAGTAGGAGGTGAGTCAAAGGCTAATCTATTGTTCTCTCGCAGAAAACCGATCTACAACTACTAATTACAACCTCAGAAAATTCTAAAATCGAATGCAATTCAATTCATTATCCCCATCAATTCCCAATTAAAATAACGTTGAAAAGCCGATAAAAACTTGAAGTAAAGAGCTTTACTTCATTCAAATGTATCGTTTGTCTCCGGATCAAAGTATTTTCATCAACCGATAAAACTGATGTTTTGGTTGCATCAGTTTGTTTTACTCCACAATATCAGAAGGTTTACCATCACGCCCCCAGCCTGGAGACACAAAACCTTCCGGGTTACCCTTTTTTTCATGCAACGATCGAAGTTTGGCACACCTCGGGCGATCATTGAAGCCGGGGACGCCCATTACAGTGTGTGAAAAACAGGCGGGAGAAAAAAACAGGAAAAAAGTTTCAGGGGAGATTAGAAAGAGCCGATCTATGTCTGCGCCGACTGTAACTTTCCGGGAGGCTCGGAGGGCATTGTAGCAGGTGTAACGTGTTGAAGGGAGTTTTCGGTAATCCTTCGACGCACCAGAGAGCTTCGGCGCTGCGTTTTAGATGTTAAACCAGTGGCTTAACAGCTAAAACGTGTCTGGCATCAGTCTTGTCTAATTTGGTTTTTTTATCCGTAATCTAGATGAAACTGAGTTTCTCTGGCTCCGGGGGAATGCGAAATGAATGAATAATTACTGATTTCTCATTTACTTCCAATGTGGGTGACGGCTTTCTGATCACGTGTCATCGAACGGAGGAGAAAGAACAATATTAATGGGGAGGGAAAGCTGCGTAATGTATTCGAATCGGAGGGGTGGCTCGCGGAATGCGAAATTTCAATGGACTGACGACATTTTCTTTCTTGATCCGAAGATATTCGGAACGCAATCGTGAAGCGAAAGGTCATAGGGATATTTCATATATTCTTTTAGTGAAGGAATTGGGACAGTTTCGGTTGTAAGAAATTCAGTACATGATAAATTCTTCAATTTCGCTAGCTCGGTTTTCATGAATGCAATCGTCTTGCGTTGAATTTTCATGAAGCCCGCCTCACAAATAAAAGAGAATTGAATACCATTCTATGAAACATGAATAAACGAATCATAATTGTCCAAATCATTTAGGCCTGAGGAAAATAGAATAATTCCACTTTCTTAATATTGCGTTTACTGAGGTTCTCTTCGAACAAAGTTGATTAGAATTAATAGCTAGAATTATGAGATTATCTCACATTTTTGACGTTAAGGATAGGAGAATCTGAATGCAATATAGTGAAAATGATGATCGATTTTTTCACTTTGAACAAATAATATTAATATCCAAATACAAAATTTCTGATATGAATAAAAAGAAGCTGTGACTCAATATTCCAAATGAAGTTTTAATTTTTAATTTGGTGCTGATAACACGAGATGACAATATTCTAAGCACGGAATTATATTGATGAGATGAACAACAGATTAATTGAATTACCGTGTGAACTAACTAAAAAATGATAACAGTGTGGGCACGGACTTTTACTAGCGTATCAACAAACATTGAATTCCAGAAATTCACACTCTAAAGTGTGTTCTAGAAGGAATTGAATTGTAATTATGATTAAAATCTTATTCAGCGAGCGTAGGAATTAGAACATGAGCAAATCATTTATTGTGATATGAAAATTTAACAGCTGATAAATTGGGACATATGATTCTCATCAGTCGTATTGCTAACGACGTCACATCTTCCTATACTTCGTGACAAGAGTAAAACGATTTGTGACACTGTAAAAAAAAAATGTTCCCATTCATCCCAAAACCAAACAATTTCACTCCTCTTGACCTCAATGATTTAATTTATCAAAATGCAAATCCCACGCGCGATGTGACATCATTCAAGATCATCTGAGCATTCTAAATTCACAATTTTTCGCCATTTTTTTTTCACAAGAAAAATAATTCGGAAAAGGTCATTTTGAAGGAGTCAAAAAAATTCCATTTCATGATGGAGAATCCCAATGTATTCATCAGGGTTAACGTAACACTTTCATAGCCTCCGCAAAATACGAGTAGAGCGTTCACTGAATGCCACAGGTATTTGAATCCATTGAAAACCCAACAATATATAAATAAATCGGAAAGAATATCAGAAGGACACAGCACTTCTCGAATAAGAGGGATAATCCCAGATAATGTAGCTCTCGAGGCTGTAAAATGTCTGGAATTCCTTTGTCGTATTCACCATGTTTAATACATGACTCCAGCTTTACCAGATAGTCCACGATCGAAGAAACTGGTAAGTATACTTCATGGGGAGAAGTCGCGGAAAAGGGGGCGGTGGTGGAGTGAAAAGTGGCGGGAGCTCTGCAATGAAAATCGAGAAGTGATATAATATATAAAGTGGAAAGCTTTGTGGTGAGAACCAACACATCTACTTTACACCAGTGATAATAATACAATCAGGCCATGAAAGGTGGATGTTATGTGAATTTTCACGAATGTTCCCGAGGACTCCGTCTTACAGCTCTGAATATGGAGATTTAACAACCTCGCAATCTTCGGGCGAACGTAAAGCAGCAGCAGTTCCATTCAATAAAGATGCAATCATTTTATTTTCTCGAGTTAACGAAAAATGATACTCGATGCATTGGAATTCATTTCAGTTCATTGATATCCATGGGAAATATAACATTGGGGTTTTCTATTATGAGTCTTAGGGTTTGTTTTATGCCTATTCTACGTGAACAAGCAGATCTTGTGGACTGAATCAAGCGCTTTTTTATTTCAATGAAGTTTTTACAAAAAGGTATATTTTTTCGGGGATCAAGTGAGTGGCGAGCTCGGCCTTCCTTTGGCAAATAATTATCTTGAAATTATCTAGATACTCACGAGTATAGTCATCTAGATAATTATCTCAACATGGACTGTTTCAATCAGAAATAAAGATTTTTTCCATCTAGCCGGTGAGATTTCGAATTGCCGATATGGTTATCTAGATGACGAGATCAATCATCTAGATGAGTTCTTCAAGAATTATCTCCATTATGAGTTTTATATAGATAGTGCGGAAATTATCTTGATGATAATTCTGAAATCTGGATATGTAGATAATGAAGATTTCGTAATTCTCCAGATGATTTTCACATCGATCTTCTCCGTAGTCATCTAGATTACGGATATAATTCTCGCGATAACTAAAAATTATCTTCATTCCGAGCGGTGACTATCTTGATAATTACTCTAATAAAAATATTGGCGGCGATCTAGATAGTCAACTCGGGAATTATCTCGATTTTCAATCTCAAAATTAGATATCCAGATAATTGTGAATGATTACCTATCATATGACTATATAAAAAAATTAATATTGAGTCATTTTAGTCGGACATCATTTTGACGATAAGTAGCTAGATAACCTTCGCTTCGATCTAGATAACCATCTCATTAATCATCTAGATGATATTTCCCGCGATAATCCTAATACTTGGCCTCAAAATTACAATTGATGAATCCTCTCATAATTACACTCGCGATGATCTAGATGTACATCTAAAAAATTATCTCGATATTAAGTAATATCGGTCAAAAATACAGAACATCTTGATTGAAATTAATAAAATACATGTTGTATGCGGCACTCGAATCGCAATTTGATATTATAAAAAGCGATAATGAAAGCAATGAGGTAAAGCACTTGGCGTAGGGTGAATCGTCCAGTGTTCGAACGAATAACGTCACAGTTATTTTTGACGTAGATTTAAAAATATAACCAAGTCGAAAATTGATTTAAAAATAATTATTACTCCCCTGTACATCTCCATAGATAATAGAAAAAAATATTATGGATATTAATTGACGATACAATTTATGATATGAATACAAAAAGCTGAAAATGTGTGAAAACCCAGTAATGGAACTGCGTATTCTGTAATGGGAATATGCTATTGGCGGCGTGTCATCGAAAACTGTTTTTTCCGCTGGTAATAATGTAACTTAGACATTTTCAATCGTCACAATATCATTTGGAAATGTCATTATTTTTTTTTTCATGTATAATGCGAGGAATCTCTACCTTCTACTAATTTATTTTATAGAAAAAGTACCAATTAGTTCGATTACTGGTTTGGTTCGAACACTGGTTGGTTCATCCTATTTGATTCGTCAATAAAAATGGAAAATTAAATCACACAAAAGTTGGAAACAGCGAGGTGGATAGATTTGCCGTTAACCGAGGGAGAGGAAAATGATGAGGAACCCAATCGTAAATCAAATAATCGATCACTGCAAGTTGGTATATACTGAGCGACACTACCGTTGGAGGACGAAGTCTTGGACTCATCGTTCTACCCCTTGGGTTGAGGTAATTACCGCCCAAGCATTTAGCCCCCTTTCCAGAAGGATTGCCCCCCACCTCCGCCCCCCGTTTTCTCACTCCCCTTCACGGAACTCTCGGTACTCTTCCGGCACGACTTTTACAGAATGATGACTGCACTATCTCCAGGGAGATTCTTTTTTTTTAACATGGGGCTTTTGACACTTCAACACTTTTATTACAAGTTACCAATGTAGTTGGAACATTCATCACGTTGTGGTGATAAATCGCGGGAGGAAGGAAAGAATCGAAAACGAGATCGTGATTATTTTTTTAGTTGCGTTTTTTGTCATGTTCATTGCGCTTTTTTATAGTTGATGAAAAAAAGAGGGCAATTACATGAGAAATTCTTCATTTATGGAATTTCGGTAATATTTTATAAAAATTTGAAAAAATCGCTTGGGGACCGGATGAAGACGTCACTTCAATCATTCTTTCCTGTCAGTTTCGATATTCCTTTCAATTAATTGTTTATAATCTTTCTCATTGCAAAAAGCAATACGACCGATGAGAATCATGTCCAAATTTATCAACTGTTGAATTTTCATATTACAATAAATGATTTGCTTATGTTCTAATTCCTACGCTCACGGAATAAGATTTTAATCATAATTACAATTCAGTTCCTTCTAGAACACACTTTAGAGTGTGAATTTCTGGAATTCAATGTTTGTTGATACTCTGGTAAAAGTGCGTGCCCACACTGTTATCAATTTTTAGTTAGTTCACACGGTAATTCAATTAATCTGTTGTTCATCTCATCAATATAATTCCGTGCTTAGAATATTGTCATCTCGTGTTATCAGCACCAAATTAAAAATTAAAACTTCATTTGGAATATTGAGTCACACCTTCTTTTTATTCATATCAGAAATTTTGTATTTGGATATTAATATTACTTATTCAAAGTAAAAAATCGATCATCATTTTCACTATATTGCATTCAGATTCTCCTATCTTTAACGTCAAAAATGTGAGATAATCTCATAATTCTAGCTATTAATTCTAATCAACTTTGTTCTGAGAAAACCTTAGTAAACGCAATATTAAGAAAGTACAATTATTCTCTTTTCCTCTGACCTAAATAATTTGGACAATTATGATTCGATTATTCATGTTTCATAGAATGGTATTCAATTCTCTTTTGTTTGTTATGCGGAATTCATGAAAATTCGACGCAAGACGATTGCGCTCATCAAAACCGCCCTTCCTCCATTCGTTCTAGGTATTACCCACGCTTTTTTTTAGAAAGCATTGCTCGAAAGAAATATTCTTCATACCAAAACCACATCTCGTCATTCCTATTAACCACTCCGAATCAATTTATGACGACAAAAATTGGACAGCAGTCGGCATCGACGGAAATTCCACATTAATATGAACATTTACAATTTCATTTCCTGTACATTGCATTCATTAGTTCTCCCATCGCCCATTCCTCCCATACATCACCCCCAAATCCTCTCTTTTTACACGTCACAACTTTGATCCATCTTGTCACACATTCCCCTCCCGCCCCGTCCGTTGAAGCCTGTCACACGTCGCCTCCAATGTTCCCAAATCCCCCGTCTCCTACGTGTCTCCCCGAACTTTCCTCACAATCTGTGTCGTATTACCCCTCCCGCCCCGCCCCTCCACTTCATCGTCAACCTAATCAATCTCCTCTCAATTAACCGTTTCCCCGATTAAACGCATCAGTATGCAAGTGAAGGCGAAAAAAAAAATAACTCCAACGACAAGTATCCGCTCCGTCGCCATCTCCAGAGGATCCTCGGGTGCTGGATCATGGGGAAATTTCGATCGGGGCATTCAAAGTGAATTTGGCAAGGAGTCCTGGCCTAAAGCCTGAAAGTTTACTCCCCCCCCCCCTCACCACCTCCCGTGCTCTCATTTCACACTCACCCGTTCTATTGGATAGACATAAACACGACCTTTACTGGAAGCCACTCTTGCTCCTTCATTTTTCTTCATTCCGCTCTCTTTTCGGTACTTGTACCCATAAATTTAGCGGAAATGATAGAGACTTCGGGTTGAGTTCGATGGAGTGGATGCATTCGACGATCTCCCGTGTCTCATTCTCGTCTATCAAGTTTTGTTTGAGGAAGTCTAAGTTTGCCGAAGGGAGGGGGGATTCTTTGTTTGATGAGACAGTCGCAGTTTGGTCTCGATTTATCATCGAATAATTTTGAATGGGGAACTTCTTGCCAATGCTTCCTGATAGAAATTTAGAGCGTGGGTGGGGGAGGGGGAGTGGAGTTTGTTCGCAGAGAAAAAAAGTTTTCGGTTTACATTAACAGTCTCTGGATTTCAGTACTCGGTGTACTGAAATGCGGAGACAGAGTACTGGATCTGAGGGAAAAAATTTCATTAGAGTTTTCATCTCCAAATAATTCTTTCCGAGCTATCCTCACGATATGTCGGTATGATTTTTATGTATTCAACTCCCATATGACTCCCTCGACCTTAGTCTGACCCTTGTGACCCTTAATCTGACCTTCATGAACCTTATTCTAACCTTTGTGATCCTTGTTTTTTGACTCCCATGTCTCCTCTGAAGCCTTACTCTGACCCTTGTGACTCTAAATCTTATGACCCTCAATCTTGAGACCCTTAATCTGACCCTCATGACCTAACGGTTAATCTTGGGCCCTTAATCTGACCTTCGTGATTCTTGTGACCCTTAATCTGATACATATAACCCGTAATGTGATCCTCATGACCCTTAATCTTGTGACCCTGAATCTTGCGAACCTTAATCTGAATCACATAACCCTTAATCTGCTCCTCATGACCCTTAATCTTGCGGCCCTTAATCTGACCCACATAACCCTTAATCTGACCCTTATGACCATTGTGACTCTTAATCTGACACACAACACCCGTAATTGGACCCTCATGACCCTTAATCTTGTGACCCTTAATCTTGCGGCCCTTAACCTGATCCACCTAACCCTTAACCTGATCCTCATGAGCCTTGTGACCCTTAATTTCGGAGCCTTGATTTCGAGTACCAAATTTATATCACCAGAAGTCGATTTGGATTTTCATAATATAGAGATAAACATTATTCCAGTATCTGCCCATTGTAGGGAGATTAATCTCCGCATGGAAAAAGTCCCTAACGCTATTTTGTCGAGTGTAAATACAGATTTATCAATATATATCAAAACTTACCCTCTCGATATTTCCACCGCTGACAATCTCCGGTGCATTAACACACACGACACGCTTAATCCTCAATTTGTTAACATGGAAAGCCGACCCGTAGCAGTACATCAGTACCATGGTTGTTGGGAAATAAAAGCAGCAACAGGCCAATATCCTGTAAATCCATAGAATAATCGAGTTAACGTAATTCAATTTATTACAGCAACATTATTTCGGGCAGCGCAAGGTTTTATTGAATTCTTTCATGGGTAACATAAAATCGTTAATGAACCTCTAATGACCAAATTTTCAAACTCCCTCTCTCCGTGGACCCAGCCCCTAACTCGACATTCCTGAAATACGTTATTTCACAAGAAAATAAAATGTTCCAGACCGACAGGATTTTCTGGCAAATTTTTCAATAATTATCTTGAGAATGATCTTTATAGGTATCTAGATAATCTAGATAATCATATACATGGAAATTTTAGCGAGTTTTCTAATTATTTTCATCATTATTCTGAAGATTATCTAGATACTAGGCATGTATACTCATCTAGATAATTATCCGAGAAATATCTGCTCGAGGGAAAAATAGAGGAGTTTTCATCTGGATGATTAACTTCTGAATTGTCTGTATAGTTATCTAGATAATTGTAAAAGTGATTGCCTAAATGCTTATCTCCTAAATTATCTCGATATTGAGTAATTTCAGTCAATCATCATGATTACGGTAATCTTCCAAATAATCTCTAGGACTATCTAGGTATCCATCTCGGAAATTATGTAGATAATACCCTCGATAATCTCAGTATTTAGCCTCACAATCATTGAAAAATACTCTCATGATTACATCCGCGAGAATCTAGATGGTTATCTAAAAAATGATTTCGACAGGAAATAATTTCGGTCGAAAATACAAAATCCTTTCATCTACCTGATAGAACACCCAAGAAGAGAAATCCCTCAATTTTTCCCTGAAAAATTTTCAAAATAAAATGTCCATGATAAACTTTCAAAATAAAATATTCCAGACCGACAGGATTTTCTGGCAAATTTTTCAATAATTATCTTGAGAATTATCTTTATAGGTATCTAGATAATCATATACATGGGAATTTTAGCAAATTTTGTAATTATTTTCATTATTATTCGGAATCTAGATAATTATCCGAGAAATATCTACTCAAGGGAAAAATAGAGGAGTTTTTATCTGGATGATTAACTTCAGAATTGTCTGTATAGTTATCTATATAATTGTAAAAGTGATTGTCTAAATGCTTATCTCCTAAATTATCTCGATATTGAGTAATTTCAGTCAATCATCATGATTACGGTAATCTTCCAAATAATCTCTAGGACTATCTAGGTATCTATCTCGGAAATTATCTAGATAATAATACTCTCGATAATCTCAGTATTTAGCCTCACAATCATTGACAAATACTCTCATGATTACATCCGCGAGAATCTAGATGGTTATCTAAAAAATTATTTCGACATGAAATAATTTCGGTCGAAAATACAAAATCCTTTCGTCTACCTGATAGAATACCAAAGAAGAGAAATCCCTCAATTTTTCCCTGAAGCCACTCATCCGAGATGATCCGATATTTAATAAATCGTCAGAAATTTCCTAGCTTTTGTACATAAAATCAATATAACAAACCTGAAAGATGCTTTTGCGAAGAAAGGATCGCAGGCGAGGAGACCCGAGCTATTGAAGTAGTAACCGCCGCTGGGTAAGACAAGACTTCCGAATATCGCAACGCTGGCTATCCAAGTGGTAGACATCACAGCCATGCATCCCTGACGCATGTAGTACTGAAAGAAAATATCATATTTCAATAAACGGCGGGAATTCTTTTTCTTTCCCTGAAAAACTCATTTTTCAGGGTTCAATAGGTTCGGTAGGCCATGAAACTCTAAGATTGATGGCACGTCTCTGTGTCTCACGTCCTGGGACATGAAAACGTGAAAGGAGGATGATGTATTCGTATTCCCGGTAGTTTTCAATATTTTCTTCCCATCCATCGATCAATTTCATAATTTTGATCATTTCCTTCCTGCGTCTCAATCAACTTTCCAATAGGGATATTTCATTCATTTTTTTCTGGAAGAAGCTGAATACATGAGAAATTCTCCGATTTTATCATTTCGGTTATTTTATCAAAATCATTCTCATTACAAAAAGCAATAGGAGAGATGAGAATCATATGGCCCAATTTATCAGATGTTAAATTTTCATATTACAATAAATGATTCGCTCATGCTCTAATTCCTATGCTCACTAAATAAGATTTTAATCATAATTACAATTCAATTCCTTCTAGAACACATTTTAGAGTGTGAATTTCTGGAATTCAACGTGTGTTGCTACTCTGGTAAAAGTGCGTGCCCACACTGTTATCAATTTTTAGTTAGTTCACACGGTAATTCAATTAATCTGTTGTTCATCTCATCAATATAATTCCGTGCTTAGAATATTGTCATCTCGTGTTTTCAGCACCAAATTAAAAATTAAAACTTCATTTGGAATATTGAGTCACAGCTTCTTTTTATTCATATCAGAAATTTTGTATTTGGATATTAATATTATTTGTTCAAAGTAAAAAATCGATCATCATTTTCACTATAATGCATTCAGATTCTCCTATCTTTAACGTCAAAAATGTGAGATAATCTCATAATTCTAGCTATTAATTCTAATCAACTTTGTTCGAAGAAAACCTTAGTAAACGCAATATTAAGAAAGTAGAATTATTCTATTTTCCTCTGACCTAAATGATTTGGACAATTATGATTCGTTTATTCATGTTTCATAGAATGGCATTCAATTCTCTTTTATTTGTTAGGCGAGCTTCATGAAAATTCGACGCAAGACAATTGTAGTCATGAAAACCGCTTTAATTTCTCCATTCGTTCGAGATATAGCCCATATTTTTTTTTTCTAGAAAACGATCGTTCAAAAAATTTTGTCATTCATACCAAAACTACATAACATCATTTCTCTTGGCCGCACTGATTTAATTCATCCGAGCATTTTCAATTCATCATTTTTCAATAATTCTTTTAAACAAAAAAAAAATATTTGGAAAGTTTTATCTTCCATGCAGGCATAATTTGACATAAATTATCGAATAAAAGAATAAAAAAAATCCGTGGAATATCCGTAATTGATTCAGTGCCGGTATTTTTAGTAGGGAAGTAATATAATGCTTTATGACGCTAATGGAACTATTATTTAATTCACTCTTTCATTGATATGAAATCAACTGTTAAAACTGGCTTCCAGGGAATTGTAACATGAATCAATCGACGGACAATATACCTGCACCGACCCTAATGAGTCATTTGAATGCGAGAATTTGACAGATATCGGTGGTGCTTCCATCATTAATGCCTACAATTCACAACACAATCACGGATTCGATGGTAAATTGCTCAATTATCACAGGCTGATCGATGCCAAACCGCAAAATACGATTTTCTCATCTCATTCCTATCGTGCCAATGGTGGAAATCGCGTGTTTTTTTGCTTCAAAATTACGGAAATAATGCAATTTTTTAAATTGGAATTTTTCGTAATGGTTTGTTCGTTTCGAACGATGAGTCAGAGTCAAGTTTTTTAGTTGAATGAAAACGAGGGCATTCTTTCAGTTAATAATTTCATCATGTCAACCAAATGTTTTTAACAATAATTAATACAATTTCTGAGAATCTTATTCAATCGAATTGCTATTTGATTTTTTTAAATGACTATTAAACTAAAATGAAAAAAATTGAAATAATTAATTAAAATTTTTAATAAATTGAAAATAAATAAATAAATAAATTTTCATTTCAAATTTTTAATCAATTAATTAAAATTTTCAATGTTATGAAAAAATTATTTTTAATTATTTGAAATTAATTAAATTTAATGAATGAATTTAATTAAATTATTAACTAATTTTAAGTTGATTAAACATTAAATTTCGGTTAAAAAATAAATGATTACCCAAACGTTTTCAACAATAATTAATAAAATTTCTGAAAATCTTATTGAATCGAATAGCTATTTTAAATGGCTATTAAACTAAAATAGAAAAAAATTATCATTCAATTTCTTTAAATTAAATTACTACTTTAACTATTAACTTTTAACCTGACTATTAACTTGACCCACGAATAAAAAATATTCAACATATTCCTGAAACAATAGCCAGTCTCAATAAAAGAGAATCGATCAAATCGATGATTCGACGATTGACCAAACGGAAAGATATTCATTTTCATATCCCGGGATTCCCCGGATTTTCTCCCCGGGATTTCATCGAGCTAGTTCACGCTGCTTCGAACACCTAGCTACCTGATCCTCTTCCATAGACGAGTTTTGAAGGATCAATCAGCTGATTAAACAGCGATACTTCTCTCAACTCGCATTGTCTCCTGTTATTTCAGCAAAAAATTGTTGCCTCGTAGGCAGGAGAGTGCGTCGTCGTTAAAGGCCATTGTTCAAGAATGATATGCACTTAATATTGATAGCCACAAAAGGGGCTGGGAGGTCCACCGAATGCAGGCGTCACAACTGGCTGGTTCACCACCGGAGGGACATCCGATAACCCCGAAACAGTCGGATTGACGGGTCCAACATGTGTAGTTACGCTTTCTCATGTGTCACATGCGTCAGACGTTTTTGCCACCAATCATTCACAGTTTCAAAATATTTTATACGCGGAACAGACATAGTATGCGGTGACAAAACCACGGAGATATTTTTATTTGCAATATTATTCTGATGAAGGAAATGATAAAAAAAATCTTGAACTACTTGGATGAAATGTTTGTGGGTTTGAATCAAGTATTTTTCGACTTGAATAAAGTCGTTATACACTATTTCATGCAGGTAGATTTTCCGATGCGAAACCATCCATTTTGCAATAATAATTCTGTACAATAATTTCTGAATAATCAAATTTTTAACGCACAGCAAATAGCCCTATAATTATTCCAAATATTATCTAGATGATTCCGGGTATAATCATCTAGATAGTAATCTGAAGAAATGAATAATTCTGTTCGAAATAGAGAAATCGTTCGACTAACCGATGATATTAAGAATAATCTAAATACTCATCTAGATTACCATATTAATATAGTGAGAGTGTTGATCTAGATGATTCATCTAGATCAACACTCTCGGAATCATTTTTATAATCAACTGATCCTCATAATCAATAATCAACTCAGGAAGTATCTCGAGTATCTGTACGGTACTTATATATCTAGATAATGATGTTCGCAATTATCTAGATAACAATCTAGAGAAATTGAAAAATTATTAGGCAAGTATCCAGATAATATAAAAAATCCATCTAAGTATCCATGTCCACAATCATCTAGATAATCATTTTTGTGATCTAGATGTTTATCGAAAAATTATCTCGATATTATGTCACTTCCGTCAGGAAAACAAACCCTACTCCGCTTGAAACAAGTAGAATGTTTACTAGAATCAATTCTGAATCCATTTGAGTTGTGAATTCCCTTTGTGATTTTTTTTACTATTTTGAAAATGTTAAATATTTTTCGAACCGAACACAGTGCCTCCATTCAACCGCGAAAACCAAGCAAACTTTGACATGTAATAACATCATACATGACTGCAGCATCCCGCTGCTCCCATGCCCTCAACTATCATCGCCATATAGACACTACCAACATATACCTATAAAACACAGGGAGCAGGGTGGATTTCAACTGCGGAACCTCCGAAACATATTTTAACGTCGTTGCCAGTCGGCTGCCTCCTCTTTCCCAAAACACACAGCGTATTATAGGTAGGCAAATGCATAGATCCTGGATGGAGAGGAGGGCAGGATCGCTGCTGTGGAAATGAAAGATCGCAGCCTCTTCATTCAAAAATCCCCGAGAAAATATCAACAACTAAATGTAAATGGAGATAAATAAACAGTCTGAATATTCACAGTGTATTCAATCATGAAATTATATGCATGGAGTTACTGATATGCTCAGTGTCCTAGTTAATGCCAAATTATTGTATTTTATTCATAATTCATCGAATGAACGGACTTGCAGTTTTTTGCTGTTTTTTTTTATGATTTGAGATTAATATTTTCTTAAATGAATGATTAAATAAATTAGTATGGGAAGGAATTAAATGATGATAAATTAATATTTCTGTCATTTGGGAAGGCCATTTTTCTGTTGACATCCTTCGGAGCCAGTGAATCTAAAACACTTATCTAGATGATGATTTTCAGATTATCATCTAGATAATAATCCTAAAATTGATCTATTTCAGTCCGAAATGGAGAAATTTTTCGCCAAGCTAATGAGATTTTCAATTATCTTCCTACTCATCTAGATGATTAACATCGCCAACTAATGACAAGTTATCTTCATATTCATCTAAATGACGGTGTTAATTATCGAGATGAATACTCTCGGAATTATCTTTATAATCATCATTATAATCGATGCTCAACTCAAAAATTATCTCGATTATCTTTCAGGTAATCTGGATAATTGTGAACGAAATTATCTAGATGAAGTTCTAGAATATTTGATTTTCTTCGTTCGCACAATTACGATAATTTTTTTTTGACTGGAGAAATGGAAAATTCCCTTTGCACTAGATGATTTGTTTACTCTTCCCCGGTAAACTATGATTTCTATCCATTAAGGGTGCCAAGTGAATTTGAAAAAAGATTCAAAAAAAATTTTTCCTTTCCCTCCATCATTGGAGAAATATGTATCCATCCGACGAAATTTCAAACCTGCAACCGGAACTAGACATCGAGAAAATAAATGTGGAAAATCCTCTATTTCGCGTGACGGCGGGTTGAAATATCTCTCTTATTCACCCCGGTACCCCATTATTTTTTGTCGCCATCACATTGAACAGATCATTCCCCATATCTTGAAATTTTTTCAAATGTTTTTTGAGTTCCTAGGGGCCATAAGAGGCCGTGTATAAGGCTGTTTTTGTTTATTTAATTTCTCGATATCCATAAGTTCTAAAATTTTAAAATTGTCACCGATGTTCACCATCTGTCTAATACTATTAATTTAAAAAATTATAACTTTGTTGGTGAATGTCAATTTTCAAGGTCATCGCCAAATTCACTTGGCACCCTTAAGTAATCGCGGAAAAAAATGAGGGTACTGTTACTACACTGACCTTTTTCGAGGAGTGACGGTAGTAACGATGTGGATGGAGCATACACACGTAACGATCGATCGCCATGCAGACGAGTATGACGGCACTTTGTTGAGTGAGAGCACCACGCAATAGTGCCTGCAACATAAAAGTCACTGGAAAAAATATTGCAGCATGGAAGTGACCGAGACGATCATCTATTTTTAACGTGCCGCTGAATTAATATTAACCTGCGGAGGGGGCAAAATGGCCCGTTGAAACATCTTCGTATTTTTTAGGTAGAATATCGCTCTCGACATTTTGGGGAAGAAATCGTGAAATTTTTAACAATCACTGATTCATGTTGAATTTTCAATTGGGATTCAAAATTTTTATCTTGAATTTAGACATAATTGTTATCACATTTTAGCTGCACTGAAGTTTCAAGGATTTTCGTCATTTAAAATTCAAATTATCAGGAAGAGGGAAATTTAGAAAGTCATGGAAAGGTTAAAAATTTCAATATTGGGGCGATGTTGGCTTGCAACGTTGGGACAATGTTGGCTGTCAACATTGTGGCAATGTCGGGGCTGCGTTGGCAATCAACGTTGATGCAGTGTTGTGTGTCAAGGTTGGGGTAATGTTGGCTGCCAACGTTGGGGCAATATTAGGGATAGGTTGGCTATCAACGTTGGAGCAATGTTGGCGGCCAACGTTGGGGTAATGTTGGTTACCAACATTGGAGCAGTATTGGCTGTCAACGTTGGGGCAATGTTGGGGTAATGTTGGCGACCAACGTTGGGGCAATGTCGTCTGCCAACATTAGGCCGACGTTGAGTTCAATGAATCATTAAATTCAATTTGAAACACCATAGAAATTGCACTCGCAAGCAAATTGCTAATTTATTAGCAAAAATATATTGACCATGCTGTGACGAAAGCAATTTCCCACTTAAATCACAGTCCACCTCACTCTCTTGAAAATGACTAGGCACCGCCCATTAAATTTCAATTTCTATCAAACATTGCACTTGACAAAAATCACAGCTCGTCAACGTGAAAAAAAATATCAATTTCCTCAAGAGTTTAATCCCAACCCCTTCTAGCGGCACTGCTGAAACGCATTATTTTTCTCATCCATCCCTGAAATTAATTCCCATATACATGCGATAAACCGCACCCGAGAAACGACCATGGCCCTGGAGGCTTTGGCGATTGTCCAATAAAAACCTCTGATAATCCACGGGATAAATTCTCCACAGACATACATGCACTACGTATCCGTGTTTGGAGAGGACAGTAGAAGAGACCTTTAAACCGATATCCGGTGGAAAACGGTAAATGGAACACGCCCTTGAAATACACTTGAAATATGGTTTCCGTGATCGTACTATTCTCACATTTAGATACACTTATGTAATCTGTCTTCCGGTCCTGATAAAAAACTCGGGTATTCCGCGATTTTTGCCGTGATTCATTTTGAAAAATTGGGGCGGTTCTTTCCAACGGAGATTCATCAAAATTAATGGCTGGGTCCTGAACACATTTGGCCAGATTTCGTGTACCGGAGTCACTTATCGGGAGACTTCACTTTATATACAAGCGCGGGTATAGATGTATGTCACTCGATCAATTAACGAGTAATAGGCTAATTGAGTCTAGTTGGTAGTACCAGCGTAGGTTGCCAAAATTTATCGTAGGGCATGGAAATACGGGTGGGAAAAAATACCCTTGAATTATGGATTTTTCAAAGCTTTAGCGATTTTATAAAATCGTCGTCGACGAATAAATTTGCAAAATTCGTATCACTTCGTCCGGTTTTTGTAGAATGAACAATTTCCTTAAGTCTTTCACAAAGGTTCTCCGTATTTCCATAGTTTTTGTTCACTCGTTTTGTCTTCTTAGTACTTGAGTTTTTTAATGAATGAATATTCTATGAAGGTAAGTGTGCCCACGCTCGTCCAGCTAAAAAACACATCATTAGTCCAATATTTCTATCGAAATGAGTGGGAGGAAGCGATGTTTTACGTTGGATATCAAAAAGGGCAAATGGGAATTTTAAAATGATGAAAGAAAAAACCATCTAACGACTGTTTTTAAAAATTCTCAAATAGTTCCGAAAGTTCTAGAAATTCACAAAATTTAACAATTAGATAAATCGATTTTTCTAAGAAACCCTAGAAATGTCGAGGAAGGTTTGAAACTTCCCCCTAATAACTGATTTTCAAAAAAAGAAAAAAACACGTATTTGTTGATTTCAAATGTAGATTTCAGAATTAAAGTAGTAGAATTCAGAATTAAAATAATTTTACTACATACAAAAGCAGGTATTGCATTGTCCAATTTTTAATTTACATTAAATTAATTATCACTCAATATTTTCAATTTTTCAAATATTGTATAAATCAGTCATCAACTTCGCAAGAATGATGATTATTAGACTAATGGAAAAATAAAATTCAGATATTTAGAATTAATTGCTAAATTATAATTGAGAGTTGAAAATTATTTTCAAATTTAAATCAAAAAGTTGTGAACTTTGATTAATCTATGGTAAACTTCTTTTAAAACCACTTAGTAGCAATTTTTGCCAATTCATGTTTTGTAGAAAAATTTTGAATTTTCTAGAATGACCCCAACATTAATATGCATAACGAAATATATGAATGTCTCTAATAATAATAATAATAATAATAATAATAATAATAATAATAATAATAATAATAATAATAACATCAATAACAACAACAATAATAATAAAAATAATAATAATCGTGATGCTAATAAATTTCCATAATGAGAATAAGAGAAATCTCAATTAATTATTAATAATTTCGCACTTGGAAATGTCCTTAATACGAGACATTTGGATATAAATGATGATTGAATCAGGCATACAATGTGCAATACGTCGGTAATTTCATGGTTGCAGAGGAAATGTATGCAATATCCCACCCCAGGCGGTGAAAATATTCTAAGGAGTATACCTTGTGGTACCCATCAATTCAGTCATCTCTATCATCATTATCAGGGAGATAATTGTGAGTGTTACGTTACCTGAATTTGGCAGACAACTTCACCGTACGGCCAGCAGCCGTAGATAGCCGGGAGAAATCCAAAGGGCGTCACCAGTATTCCAATGGCGAGGTCGTTACTCGCGAGACTCGTCAACAGATATTTTGGCTGAAGAAGAGATAATTCAGGAATTTAAAGTTCATTGTATTAGAGTTCAATGAGAATGTTTGTTTTTTATTCTTTTGAAAAAGAGAAAAATTTAGAAAATTTTGCAGTTTTTTTAGAGATTTTTTAATTTTTTGATAATTCAAGAAAATTATTAATTTTCCTAAAAAACGATGTTTAACATTTATTTCATTTTTCAACAATTACGGGTAGTGATAAGGCCACTTTGAAAAGTGAAAGAGAAATTATTAGATTCAAAATTAAAATCAGGAAATGCTCCTTGCGGCGTAGTTTCCATACGATTTTTTTTTCTATGTTCGTTACACTCCGAAGAATGAAGTTAACCATCCGTTTTACGTCATTCGCAATAGATCATGAATAAATCAGTAGTGGTAAACCGAGTATAAGTCAATTTTGACTATTGCCCAGTTTTCAATAAATATCTTAAAATCTAAGGGAAATAGCAAAATTTTTGTCATAACCTTTTTTGTAGAGCAAGTTGAGAGCTACAAAAAAGGAAATTACAGCAATTTCGCTATTTCCCTTAGATTCCGAGATATTTATCGAATCAGGCCAATAGTCAAAATCGACTTATACCGGTTTACCACTTCGCTACTGAAATGAATTTTGAATTTCACAAATTTTTCGCGTCTCTAGAGTAGAGTCAAAAAACACTTTGTCCACGAGTGTCTAAACCTATTTTTCACCTCAATGTGTGAAAAGTGGAATTTTACGCACGCGCAAAATTTCACTTTACGCACGAGTGATGAAAAAATCAGTAATGAACACTTTATAAGCCTTTAGACACGTTTTCTACCAATGAAACCGATGAATCATTAAAGACATCAATACCGGGATAACGGTGAGACCCCACTCTCACCTGAGCATGAATGTATTTACTGTAGCGACGGCTATTGATGACGCAGATGACGAGTAGATTAGCGAACAGTATTCCCAGGCTTAGCATGAGTATTAAAGCGGCGCGAATGAGTTCTCCCGGGCCCGGGGTCGTCCACATCATTTTTGATGAGCCATCGGGCCAACAGCTACTGTTGTTCAAAGCCGGTGGCAGCAGAGTGGGCGACTGATGCTCTAACATCATTCAGAGACTGATGGCACAGGGCCCTCAACCTCCCCCAGGTACCTGTATCCTAATTATTCAAGTTTCTCGGTCCCGCTAAGAGGACACTGTTGAGCCACTAGCCAACACCGCTACTCCCAGTCCAACGATCGAATGGGAATTTGATCGTCGAACTCCCAGCATCGTAAAATTTATCTTGCTTCCTGGAAAGAGTTGGGAATTCATGGGGTTGATTGGGGGTACACTGGGGAAAAAAATTACTTTTGCCAAGGAATCATTTTCTTGGGAGAAGAATTTATTTTTTTAGGAGCTTATTTCTCTAGGCCAGTCATTCCCAGGTGGTCCATGTCCATCTCCAAATATTACAATTATGTTGAATAATGAGATGATTATGCTACATATGACCTTGAATGAACACGCTTTATTTTTCAATTTTTTCAAATTCGAGGTTTTCTAACGTATAATAATTTGAAATAATTTTAAAGGTTAATAATTGTCAATGGAGTTCATTCAAGGCCGTATGTAATATAATCATTCCATAATTGAACATAGTTGTAATATTTAGAGATGGACTTGGACTCCTTGATAATGACTGGCCTGGAGAAATACGCTCCGCAAAAAATAAATTCTTCTCCCAAGAAAATGATTCCTTGACGAAAGTAATTTTTTTTCTCAGTGTATCCGAGCGTTTTAATTTTGCTTCTGAATGGAAACATTGTATTCGTCATTTTAAATTTATAATTTTCCAATCATTCTTTAAAATTTGATATGAATAATCGAATCAAAGAATTACAAATTATTATTATTTTTCGTTTTCTTTTTTTTCAATTATTCTAAAATGAAAATGTCTCCACTCCAATTACAAGAGACTATGATTATACAAAAAGAAAAGTACAGCAGAGGCTTCGTATAAGATACCTTAGGGACAGTAGGAGAGTGGAATTCCGGGAACCCCTCTGCCCCCACTACACGCGCCCATAGAGAGGAGAAAAAAAGGGATCAGCGGTTTGAAATGAGATGCCTCGCTCGTTGCGCCCGAATTCAATGAAATTTTCATTTTTACTGAATGAATATCGATAACTAATCAATTTATATGTGTTTAATGTTTTGAATTTGTGTCGCCCGCGTTTCCTTTTCTCTCTAAACCCCGCGTGATAGAATGGCAGCTGATGTTGGGGGATTGTTGGTGGACTCGAGAATAATCACAGACGAAAAATTACGATTTTTCGATGGGAAAAGAGAAAAAAAAATCGATGTTTATTTCCATTATGAAAAAAGTGGTGTGACCCCCCTCCCCCCTTAAGGTCATTAGACCCTCATGATCACTTCGTTCGTCCCTCCTGTTTGACCCTTAACACCGTTTGATCCTTGTAACTACTCTCTTCCCGTTGAAAGTGATCGGGGCCATAGGTATCTTATAAGAAGCCCACGGAACATAAATATTCGGGAGGCGATAAAAGTCTCGAGAGTGGGGGTAGGCCTCGAGCGCTCGGAGCGCGAGGTATTTTATAGCCCGAGTCGAATAATTGGACCTGACAAATTCTACTTAGGTCTCTCCGTTCAGAACTGGATAGGTCTTGGGAAGCCTCTTCCCAAGTGCTTCCGAGACCTTTCTACCTCTGGTTATGTCCCACTTCAGCACTTGTTAGGTGTAAGCAGGACTTGCATTCAGACTTTCCAAATCCTTGCCGGTCCCCGTAATTCTATGGGCCTATATTAAATCTGCGTTCATATCCCTATTTACTCATGCGTTATTGAAA
>NW_021680357.1:973453-998307 GCF_001412515.2 Diachasma alloeum
GAGATGAGGGTGGCTAAAATATATTCTGCAACCCTGTCTCCTCGTTGGCTACAAATTTCAACCCTCCGCATACATGCCTTCCCCTTCACCCGGTCGTAAAATCACGCGTTCTCGGTAGCATCGAGGAGGGCTTCTCAGGACCGAAAAGAACTGAGGATTCGAATGGTCTCTGGAAAAGTACGTCGCAGAACTGATTCGGACTTACCAGGTCCATCTAGGTCTGGAGAGATCTTGAAAGACCTGTGTACGTCCAATCAGAACCAAATCCTCGACTCGGGAGAGAGGTATCTTATACGGAGCCTCTACTGTATATTAAAGTGGAGATTTATTAGTGTTTGTCGTCCACTTGATGACATAAATACATTTTTTGTTTTTTAGCCTATCAATTTTGTCCTGAAAACGTCAAAAATCTTCGATTCCAGCGGAATTTCAAAAGACAACATTCATGCGAACACATCGACAGTTGTACACATGTCACGACTGAAAATGCTGTTACGGAATTACCTGGAAATCTCAGTACTACGCATTTTTCACTCTCGTTACAAATGTCCCGATTAATCATCCAAAATGCAGGATCCGGGGGAGACATTTATATCAAGCCAAACAGCAGTGATGGTGAAGCGTCAGCATTGCCGGCAGTTGAGTCATGATTGTACATTCGAGTCACTCTGCTCCCCAGCTTTTTACCGCACCTCAACATCTGATGACAGATTAATCATAAAAAAACTTTATTTAGTCTATTTTATTTTCGAAATAAATAGAGTAAACATCACGGAAAAAATATTGTCAATGTCAGCAGAGCCGGAAGCTGAATTCGGGATTTTGATTTTTTACAGAACTGTTCTTGCAATTTTTCTTTTCTGTACTGGAAGAAAAAATTTAGTTCCATTTAATTTAATTTTTGTAAATTAAAAAAAAAAAATAAAAAAAAATTATATTATTATAATACTATAATTACTATACTATTATATTAATATCATATTATTTTTTATATTAATTTTTTATATTTATGCAAAACAAAACAAAATAATTAATTAATTAATTTGTTGGCAAAACAAAATAATTTCGAGGGGATAATTTTTTTTGGGAGAAAAATATCCTTTCCTCGTTAATGAATTCTTTCTATGGTATAAACCTATGGAGTTCTCTCAGATAAAATGATTGTCGTTCAGTAGATTATATTTTTTCCTGCCAACAGTTCGAATTCTTCTGGGGGTATTTCTGATGATTACGACAAAAATTTAATTTTTGTGAAAGATGTCAAATTTCTGCTGTCAAGTTGCTTAATTTCCCTCAAGTAAATCCGCCCGTCCTGATTTTTCTGGACCTTCACATCGTGCTATATTTTTTCTTTCAAGGATAATGAAAAACCCGAGCATAACACCAATGCCTACACCGGAAATGGCATTTGGTTACGATGAGTTACGGTCTCTGTACTGCTGATTACACACCCACCATTAAACTCAATGAAAAACACATTTCCCCGCGTGCCATCCTGATAGTGTGTCCCAACGGTTTCTCATATTTTTATGACTGACTTTTCATTTCATTTCTTCTTTTATTTATGGCCCAGTCATTTGCGATTTTTCCCCCGTCACATCTTCAAGAAAATGGAAACGAGAGGGATGCGGTAGGGAAATCGACTCCTCAACGGAGCCGAGGGCTCCCGTATTGATTCGAGTGGAAAAAAATATCAGGGCCGATTCGAGTTACAACTAATGAGGTAGGAGTGAACGAGACCATACAGCGGAAGGTGGTGATAATAATTAGAATTTTTGCACGTTCGAATACATTTTGCCATTATCAGCAGCCCAGTTTTCAAGATTAATCATCGAGGAATGGGGATATCGAGCTTGTTGAGGGTAAATTATCACTTGTGAATTGGAATTCTGGTGAATAGTCGGGGAAAATGATTTTTAATTCTCGGAGAATGGCGGGTTTTCCTTTTTCTGGAACAGTTGTTACAGTATTGATTTTGATTCTTAGGTTTATGGAATTCAGGGGGGGATTTTTAATAAAATTCAGTTCCCGATGGAGACACGATATTGCGGGGGAAATCGATAGGAGATGGAAGATGGTGCGTTATTTAGTACGTAAATTTCAATTTAAATTGAAATCATTTGTGAGCGGAATATTGAAGTTTCAATTTGTGCCATTCGGGGGTAGAAACAATGGAGATATTTCATACATTTTTTTTATGGAGAAATTAGTGGAATAAATCGTTCGGAATGAGAGAGTGCAATACTAGAGAAATTCTTCGATTTCAAGGTTTTGTTTACACTGTTACAATTTTTTTGAAATTACATGGAAGATTATAGTAAGTCTCATGAAAGTGACATTGATTCGGGTTTAGGGAAAAAATGATTATGAAATTACAAGTTTTAAAGGGAGACTACTATGAGTTTTAAAAGTCACGGGTTATTCGAATGAGACTTTTCATACGTTGAAGATCGATTATATAGATCTAAAAACGAATAATTAGTGCCAAAAATTTTTTTTTTATTGTTCGTTTGCCCGAAAACGCTTAAAATGTTAAAAACAGTCCAGGGCCTCCAATTTCTGAGATACAAAAGATTTGTTTTTTTCAAAATTTTCGGAAAAATGTGCGGAACAACAATTACAAGCCAGTTTTTTGGAATTTGACTCCTACACAGCTGATTTCGGCTTTTTTCATATAAAAAAATTCACGATTTGTGTAAAGAAGTACAAAAAAAGCAAATTTAGCCATGTAAGAGGCGAATTAAAAAAAACTAGCTCGTAATTGTTATTCCACATATTTTTCTGAAAATTTTGAAAAAAAAAAATCTTTTGTGTCTCAGAAATTGGAAGCCCTGGACTGTTTTTGGCATTTTAAGCGTTTTCGAGCAAACGAACAATAAAAAAATTTTTTTTTGCCCTGATTATTCGTTTTCAGATCTATATAATCGATCTTCGACGTGTGAAAAGTCTCACTCCAATAACCGACAATTTTCAAAACTCATAGTAGTCTTCCCTTAAGTAGAATTCACGGACATTCATGAGTTTTTAGTAGAAGTGAGATGGAAATTTCACAACTTGATTGAATTTTTAGTGGAACATGAATATTTAGAAACAAAGTGACATGAATTTTCTATTATTTTCTGAATTTTCCTGATTTTTCTGAATTCTCACAGAATAATTGAACTGAAAAATCAAGTATTTTATTGGTTTTCCGATCCTTTGAACAGAAAAGAAGTCAATCAATGGAATATTTGATTTTACAGTGACAAGATTTCCTGAAATTTCAGTGGAACTTGAACACGATAAAATTTTTCGGAATTTGGCACGGAAACTAACTTAACTAACTAACACAATTTTGATTTAATTTACTTTATTCAATTAATTAATTAATTGGCTAATTTGATTAATTTATCTAATTAAATCAATTTAATTAAACGAATAATCAGAGGCGTGACATTATTCAAGGTCATCGAAAGATATTGGATTTATTATTTTTCAATCATTTTTTAAAATAAAAAAATATGCTTTGAAAGTTATAATTTAAATTTGAACACAATTTAACATTAATCGAAGAAAATAATTAAAGAATCCACGAAAAAAAATACCTCACACATGTATTTTTAATGAAAAAATTATTGAAATAGATCGCTCGGACTATAAGAGCCTCAATATAAGAAAAATTATTCAGTTTTGTCATTTCGTTTATTTAAGAAAAATCATTAAACAATCCCCTGGGGAAGGGATAATGACAATTTCCATTTTCATGAAACAATAATTCAAAAAGTTCATCTCGCATTCAGACATCATTTGACGTAAATCGAATAAACGAATAGAAAAAATACATGCAAGCGGTTTTACATTATTTATTCATTCACTGAGCACGAACCGAGCGACTGAAGCCAATAAAAGGATTCAATACACGTGAAATAATAATTTTACAAGTATCAGTAGAGGAAATGAATAAAAGCGGTTCACAATATTCATACCAAAATGGTCGCGAGAAATAATTGTTGTCCAGTAGAGCATTCACAAGCAATTTTAAATATAATAGAATGTCTGATGAGTTTTCGGTACTTCAATTTTCATTTTCATTTTACTCTAATAGCATAATTGAAATATAAATTCGTACCAAGTTGCAGGTCAATTGAAAGAACCGCATATCAAGTGACTAAATTAATACTGAATCAAATAAATTATCCCATGATAAACCATACGATCAGAGACAAGGCTAGTCAATAACATCTGCGAAAAACGAGGCCACTAATTAGCCCTGGCTGGAGTAATTAATAACTCCCCAAAAATTCTTTAATTCGTGACCTCGAACCACCGAAATGAGTGAGTCTTTCCCCCTCAAAATTGCTTTTCTAATTAAATTTCCTTTACGTGTCACAGACACACAGCACACGTAACATGCATACGTGCACTGCCCCGAGAGGCATAATTTTGTTGACTGCATACTGAACTTTCGACTCTAACAATAAAAAACAAGTGGAAATTTGCTTTCGTCACGACATTTTTTTTCAATATATTTTTGCCACCGAATAAACAATTTGTTTTCAAATGTAACTTTTATGGCGATATTTTTTCAATTCAATTTAATGATTTATCCAATTCAACGTTGCCCTAACATTGGCAGCCAATATTGTCCCAAGGTTGGCAGCCAACAGTGCCCCAACGTCAAAATTTCTTATCTTTCCCTGAATATTGGTTTCAGAATAAATTTTTTCCACACATTGCGATGAAAAATAGGATTCTAAAAATATACTATACACGGAGAGAAATGTTCAGTAAAAATTACGGAACTCACAGTTCGCTCATCGATTACGGAATCGACTTAGAAAATTTAAGTGACGGTATCGTAATTTTTCACAGGAGATTCAGATAAAAATTACGGAACTCACAGTTCGCTCATCGATTACGGAATCGACTTAGAAAATTTAAGTGACGGTATCGTAATTTTTCACAGGAGATTCAGATAAAAATTACGGAACTCACAGTTCGCTCATCGATTACGGAATCGACTTAGAAAATTTAAGTGACGGTATCGTAATTTTTCACAGGAGATTCAGATAAAAATTACGGAACTCACAGTTCGCTCATCGATTACGGAATCGACTTAGAAAATTTAAGTGACGGTATCGTAATTTTTCACAGGAGATTCAGATAAAAATTACGGAACTCACAGTTCGCTCATCGATTACGGAATCGACTTAGAAAATTTAAGTGACGGTATCGTAATTTTTCACAGGAGATTCAGATAAAAATTACGGAACGCTCTGGAAAAATTCCGCGACAGTTTCGTAAAATTTCCTACAACCACATTTTGCTCCAGAATTACAGAAAAGATAGTGTTGGTAATGATCACAACAAAAATTTAATTTTTGTGAAAATGTAATTTTTTCCGTAATGTAAATCTGTTCTGCTTCATCAAATATACGGAAGACACACGGAACAAAAATTGAATCAAGTATATACTCGAATTCAAGTATATTTTTTTCCGTTTATAATGTTTCGTCAGAGCTAATTTTTTCTCTCATTGTAACACCAATTGAACATTATGATGTTCTGCTAGAATTCCCTAAATTAAACTGTTCCGCAATAAAAAATAAGTCATAACTATCGATAAAAAAAATTCCCTCCACACGTATCAAACAATTTCATCACCCCCCGGTAGGCAATAATTTTCACTTTTACGACGAACCATTTTGAAAAAAGTTCGGAAGTAAAGACATTTATGCACCATAAAAAACCCCTATTACTTATCAATCGCAACACTTTCGTTCCTGCTGTAAATAACTCGCCGGATATTTTTTTATTTATCTCCGTCTGAATATTTATTATATCGGCGGCTCACTTGAACTCCGGAGAGTCATAAAAAGTGAATTTTATTTGTTTTTAAATGATCCATTGAGGAGTGGACGGCGGATGCATTTAGACGAGCGAATTAGGGATTTTTCGTGAATGGGAGTGGGCATGACTGGGATAATACGTGGAGCATGCAGAAGGTAGTCAGAGGCGAAAAGGAGGAGTGAGACATTATGATGGGGTGAGATGTCGTGATAGTTCTAGAAACTAGACGGTTAACTAAACCGTCACGACGTACGAGGGTCGTTAGGCGTAATGGCGATCTATCTTCAGTTTTATTCGTTTTTTTACTGATCCACGTGTTATGGGGAGTCTTTATTCCGTGGCACTATCAGTTCTGTGAAATATTTTTTTTTAGGTTGAGGTAGATTAACGGACTGACAGCTGATGGCTGAAAAATAGTCGATTGTAATTGGGAATTTGATCCTTTTCATGCATTTCATTTAGCATGAGATTGCATCATTTTTCCATTTCCCTCACTAAGTTTACGCAATACTTCAATCGTAATACTTGATCACTGGTTTTCCTGCTGCGCCACCTTGCGGTGGCGTCCCTGTACTCACGCTTTCATAACCTCCCTGATTCGCAGCCAATGACCAAAGGATAGTGAATATTTTTGAGATATAGAACTTCGTAGTTTAATTTAATAGAAAAACCTATCGAATTCATTAGAAAATTCTATTGAATTTCTATTAAACTTTCTATTAGTTTTTGGCTGATTCTGTTGACATGTTCAATAGAAAACATTCAATACAAAAAGTCAACAGAATTCGATTTTTCTATATAACTTATTCTTTTCATATATTTTCTATAGAATTTGCCCTGCTCAAATTTTCTGTTTTTTTCATTCCATTTTTCTTTTCTTCTCATCAAGAAAATCAAATGAAAAATTTAGAAAATTTAAGCCGAGGAAATTCTATCGAAAATATCTCAATAGAATAAGTTATATAGAAAAATTGAATTCTATTGACTTTTTCTATTGAATTGAACGAATTCGATAGGTGTTTCTATTAAAGTTTTTCGTCCGTGTGGTTGAACCCCGGATTGCGGGCTCAGTGACAGTTTTAGCGCTCCGCTAGATCACCTGGAGCGATTCCCGGCATTCTCCATGGTTAGTTTACACAGCTGAGGGTCGAGGAATAGTAAATTATAATTGGAGCAAGGTAAATTATAATATTCTACTTTAGAAAAATTGAGGGTCAACCGTCTTTAAGAGTTGAATTTCCTCCTCTGTATGCATTTCCTATGACATGAGATTGAATTATTCCCCTCCCTCCGCCCCTCCTATGTTTACGTAATACTTGAATGGTCCCTATGGGTATTTAGTGGTTTTCCTGCTGCGCCACCTTGCGGTGGCGTCTCTATACTCAGGCGTCCATAACCTCCATGATCCACAGCTAATGACCAAAGGATGATGAATATTTTCAAGATACAGAACTTTGTAAGTTCAATCAGGTCATGTCTCAGCAATGGCCTCAATTTCCGGCGCCAGATAGTTCTAGTCCGCCACTAGATTACCTGGCTGCGATCCCCGATAATATCCAGGGCAATCTACTGGAATTTTTAGTACGGTACTCTCCATGGTCAACTCCCCTCGACCCATAGATCGTGGAGATTCGATAACCTTGACGATAGCAGTTCTTCTCACCAAATCGTAAAAGAAGGGCTGTTGAGTAAGAACCGACACGAGTTGCCAGAGGAAAATGTCTCCCATGGGGTGACTCTCGCACGAATAACACTCGGAGGGCGATGAACCTCCTGTCGGGGAATACGGGATAAGCTATTCGACTTGGAAAAAAAAGACGAGCTTAAAAAATCGGATTGTGTTTAGATAACACTGGGGAGTGGAGAAAGTGGAGAGTGTGAAACTGGTGTAACAACAAAAAACCATTCGCACTCGTTTCTTTTCAAACTCCACATGATTCACATCCTCCACTCATTGTTCACTTTTTTCCATTTTTATTGGGGGAATGTATAAATCCTTTCTCTCATTTGCGATATGTGCAGTGAGGACAATATATGTTTGTCTCGAGAAACTTGTACTGTACTGACAGCAGTGTATGGTAATGGGGATATTTCATGGAGTTTTATGACACCAGGCCCGATAAACCGCGATCGCGGTTTTCGGGTCCAATAACCAAATATTTTATATCACTAGCGTATGGGGCGCGCTACGCGCGCCTTTACCCGGAGTATGGTTGTCTATGTTTCTTTTAGCACAAAGGTATGGTTCCAAGCAAATTCATGTCCGGTTCAATTTTATCTATTTGTTCTGACCTTTTTTACTTTTCATATTTGATTTACAAAAAAAAAATTAATTCAAAAATTGGAAAGAAACTAAAAAACTTTTTTTTTAAAATACAACATCATATAATTTCTATATATATTTCTATATATCTATTCTACTATAATAAAAATAATAAATTAAATAAAAAAAGTTGATTAAACAAAAATTTTAACTGTATTAAATTTTTTAATTAATATAGATTTAATTAATTTTTAAATTTTTCAAAATTAATAATACATTATATATTGTATATATTATATATACTATATATATGTAATGTATTATATGTATATATTATATATACTATATATATATAATGTATTATATATATGATATATTATATTTTTCAAAAATATTTTTTTTTCTCTCATTTTTTATACGTGATAGCTAAGCTATGCCGCAAAAAACGGTGACAAAAAACGTTGCATGCTTTTTTTTAAAGGGGATACGACAATAAAAGTATTATCTGACTCATGTGATTGAAATTCTCGCCTACGGCTCCGATTATAAAGTCATATTCGTCAGATAATACAGTCAAGGCTTTATATAAGATACCTTAGGGACAGTAGGAGAGTGGAGTTCCGGGAATCCGTTTACCCTCACTACGTGCGCTTATAGAGGGGAGAAGAATAGGGATCAGCGTTTTGAAATAAGATACCTCGCTCGTTGCGCCCGAATTCTATGGAATTTTCATTTTTACTGAATGGATATTGATAACTAATCAATTTATACGAGTTTAATGTTTTGAATTCGTATAACCCGTATTCCCTTTTCTCTCTAAACGTAACCCCGCGTGATAGAATGGCAGCTGATGTTGGGGAATTGTTGGGGGACTTGAGAATAATCACTTCTGCACAGCTGAAGTACAAATTATTGAAAGTACGTAAATTAATTGAATTTTAATTAGGCTTTATTCTATTAAGATCATTCTGCGTCATCATTTTAATAATTATAGCGTCGAAGAAAAGAGGTGACCCTTGGGATCGTTTAACCCTTCTGATTACTTCACTTGACTCTCACATTTCAACTCTTGACCCTTAAGGTCATTTGACCCTTATGATCACTTCGTTCGTCCCTCCCGTTTGACCCTTAACTCCGTTTGATCCTTATAATCACTCTTTTCCCGTTGAAAAATCATCGAGGCCATAGGTATCTTATAAGAAGCCCACGGAACTCAACATTTGGGAGGCGATAAAAGTGCCGAGAATGGGGGTAGGCCTCAAGCGCGCGGAGCTCGAGGTATCTTATAGAGAGGTATTCTTATGTAAAGCCTCGACTGTACTTTTATCACCTGATGACATAATTATCAAATTGTGGCTAGATTTAGGTTGAAATTTTCTGATTCAGTTTTTTAATAAAAAAAAAGAGCTTCAATAACGAATGAGGAAATGTTATCCCGGTTTTTAATGATTTCATTAAAAAAGATGGAGTAAATAATTAATTTCTCGTTTATGGGTAATTTTGAACTTTCCATGAATAGCAGATAGGGATATAAAAGAGAAACAGCCGTTAGATAAATCGGGAGCTCAATCTCATCAGCTGCAAAATTTTGAAATTTTGAGGTTAAACACTGGAATTTTCCTCGAGACGAGTTTTTAAAAGATTTTAATTATTTATTGGTATAAGTTGGGGCCGAAGAAGAATTGTTCATGTGTTCCGTGCTTCTTTTTTCGAAAGGATTGTCAAAAAAAAATTTTTCAATTCATATAAAACCACAGAATTTCATTTTTTAATGCACTAGTTTAATTTATGAAGACGTGAATCCGAGAGATGGCGTTGATTGATCAGAGGCGTGGCATCATTCAAGGCCACCTGAGCACTTTGAAATTCTCATTTTTCCATCATTCGTTAATTAACAACAGAAGGCTTTTAAAAACTTTCAAAACAAAACGCTAAAATTTATGTATTTGCTGGGAAACGTTTTATTCCCCAGCAAATATATAAATTAATTCCAGATGAAATACCACTCACTAGGTGTAAATTACGAAAGAGTAATTTTCAACAGATGGAGTGAAAATAATAACACTTTTTTTAGATATCCGGCTCGAATTCATTCATAAGCTCTCGGCAGGTGCAATCTGACGGTTTTTCCTTTATTCCTCTTTTCCATTGTTTGTTTTCACGTTGAACACAATGAGAACCAATGGGACAGAGCCTTCAGAACGAATCTGTAGTTGTTCCCCGATTATTTGTTTTTCGTGCTCATTCAAGTGTACGGAAATACAGTGAATAAATTTTTGTAAGCTGGAAAGCACATAAAAACGTCCATAATAAGGAGTCTCCACTGGATTCAGTTATCTGAATGTTATTGATGGTGAAGAAATTCAACTTTAGGGGTTGGTTTTTCGCCGGCGAGAATACAGCTGGGTGAATTGCGTGAATTCTACTTTCTTAATATTGCGTTTACTAAGGTTTTCTTCAAACAAAGTGGATTAGAATTAATAGCTGGAATTATGAGATAATCTCCTTTTTTTTATGTTGTGGATAGGAGAATCTGAATGCAATATAGTGAAAATGATGATCGATTTTTTCACTTTGAACAAATAATATTAATATCCAAATACAAAATTTCGGATATGAATAAAAAGAAGCTGTGACTCAATATTCCAAATGAGGTTTTAATTTTTAATTTGGTGCTGATACCACGAGATGACAATATTCTAAGCACGGAATTATATTGATGAGATGAACAACAGATTAATTGAATTACCGTGTGAACTAACTAAAAATTGATAACAGTGTGGGCACGCACTTTTACCAGAGTATCAACAAATATTGAATTCCAGAAATCCACTCTAAAGTGCGTTCTAGAAGGAATTGAATTGTAATTATGATTAGAATCTTATTCAGTGAGCGTAGGAAGTAGAACATGAGCAAATCATTTATTGTAATATGAAAATTTAACAGCTGATGAATTGGGACGTGTGATTCTCGTCGGTCGTATTGCTTTTTGCAATGAGAATGATTATAAACAATCAATTGAAAAGAGTAATATTGAATCTGACAGGAAAAAATTAATATTATACAAATATAAAACTGAAAAATCCATTATTTGAAATAATAATAGTTCTTTTCAGTAAAATATGATAAGTTTTTTTGAGGCTTCAAGTTTTGAACTTCTCGAAGCCCAAACGATCAATTTCAATAACTTCTCCCCAAAAAATTTAATGATTTGCACTCCATTCCCGTCTTCATCAAACAATTCCGTCAAAAAAAATCACTCTCATAATTTGCACTGCATGAATGATATTTCGTCTGGAATAAGTCGTATTGAAATATATATTCAGCAGAATTATCGCAAATCTAACATAAGCGGATTTATCAAGTGAGTGATATAGGTTCTGGTACAAGTCACGTTGGGAAAATCTACCTTTCGAAGGTGCCCTATCAGCAGCAGTTGCCGTTCCGGTCGAACGCCATAAAAGATTTCCTTTGAACGAGCAGAGAGCTCTTTTCATCCCAGCCCGGCAAACGGAAACGCATCGTCCAACCGCTCTTGTTGTAGGCGTCTGTGTGAACGAAGGTTAAGCCGACGTCTAAAAAGATAGTGTGGGAGGAAGAGCGGTGGGAGTTGATGCAAAAAGGTCATCTCCAATATGCTATTTCTTGGGGATTTTAATGCCTCATTTACTTCTCGTAAATTATGGAGGGCGAATCTTCACGGGGCGGGGGATGGTTTCAATGGGGATTATTGGAAAAGAAGCTATTTGTGATGTGGCACTATTTAAGGTGTTTCGTGTGTAGATCACCGGGGGGCGAAACGGAAGGGGAGTCTCATTGTTCTCGAGCCCTGATTCAATCGCTGAGCACGAAATTTTCCAATTTTCAAGGAACTATGCAAGTGTGCATTTGAACATTTTTTGAATATTGATTTTATCTATCAGATTGATTGATTTTTTTCTCATCACCTACGGGTGTCAAATAATTTCTATTGGATGTTTTTCTAATTATTGAAATAATATTAAAATGCGTCTCGAGTTGGTAAACCTGTCGAGTGTTTTCTCTCTCTCAGTTCCATGGTCCAACCCATACCTTTCCCATGATGCTCACTGACATTCGAATCACGCGCCTGCGCGTGAGGCCGTAATTGCCCCCAAACTCATAATTTTCCGAATCATTTGTTCAAATAACTTTCTCATGAAATCTGAAAAAAATCTGAAACTTATAAGTGTTCTCAAGAAAGATTTGATTTATCACCCACTAGTTTTTCCTCAATAGTTCATGATTTTTTTTGGGTGCCATGGAAATTTCGCTAATTGAGAGTGGGGTAACCTTGGAGGTTATAGCTGGAGGGGTTACAAAAACATCCAAATTTCATTTTTTTTCTTGAGACTGAGATCTGAAAAAAATGTGCAAAAATTCTCACTCATACACCATACCCAGACATTTCTCCGATGAATTTTCAAATTTTGTTTCATTATTTTGACTTTTCACATAAAACACTTTAAGGTGTTTAGGAACAATTCGCAAGTAAATGAATAAATGAATAAATAAATAAATAAATAAAAATGCATAATACTCAATCTTTCGACAATTTTCTAAAAATATTAATGTAAAATTGCCCACAATCTAGAATAACATCCAATAAAATCCAAGTACATAAAAATTCATGGCAAAAGCCCCTCTCTACCGAGAAAAAATTGATTCGCTTCCCCCCAACTCTTCCTCCCCCTTTCAACATCTTCTTAAAGTCAAATAAAGAGGGAATGACAAATATCCACTTCCAAGCTTTTTATTCTCCTCTTCTTACTCTCAATCTCCTCCCGCAAAGTTCGGAATTATTCTACCAAGTGTCAACCGAAATAATAGCTATTGAACACTTCTCCATGAATTCTCCGTAAACAAATGGGAATAAAACGAATTGAATACTTCCTTCAAAACTTTTCGTTATTTTTCTCCAATAAAGGTGTTCAATTTATTGGAATTCGCAATGAATCTTGAAAGCAAACATATTCACAGGGTAATGAAACGTGAAATAACCGATAGCTGAAGTAATCAATGAGCCAGAAGTCCTTAATTCATTTTCGCACTTCTGTAATGAAAATTAACGTCCCAATTTCAGGCACTTTCGAAGTTATTTTTGAATGAGAATATTTCATGAATTTTTTTTATGGTTTTGTTCTCAAATTTATGTCACATTATGTCTCAATTTGCGACAAAACGAGATGAATCTTTTATTTCGATTGAAAATGATTGGAAAATGATAAATTAAAAAATTAATTCCACTGAATATAATGTTAAATTTTGCCAATGCGTTTTAAAATTCGAGTCATCATTGCAAAATAATCATTTAACATCAGCGAGAAATTATTATATATAAATATTACTCTTTTATTGATTATTTTTTGATCATTAATTATCAGTGAGAAATTTAATAAAGCATTTGATCTGAAATTTAATTTAAACTTAGCTGTTACTTCAATTAAAAAAAATTAATTAGTTTTTTAGTTACTTGAACGTAGAAAAATCAGTTAGAGGTATTTTTAATGACTCAAAAACGTTTACAGAAAGTGTACGAAAATCAGACTTTATTTTTGCATTGTTCCCACTATCAAAAGTCGTTATAGGAACCTTCGAACCGAATCGTAGCGAACAATGGCGCCTATTAACTTTGACCCCCGGATTTTCCACCGTGCGCTACCCTTCGCATAACCATTCGATTTTAATCCGAATAGAAAACGCTGAATTTCAATGAATTTTAGTCAACTCGAATAAACCATTTCCAAAAGGCATTCATTTTCAATTTATTAACAATTACCATTCGCTTCGAATGTTCATCCTCCGAAATCTATATGTCCCCTTGTGACCGCGATTGTCTTTGGGAAGTTATTCAACGATCGATTGCACAAATATCTCTCTGATTATTCAGTTGATCCCCTGAGCAGTCGATCGAATTCAAGTTTACTTGAGTTTAAAAATTTTTCCAACAGTATAGCTTCTGTTTAACCATCCGTGCTCGGAGGTTTTTTCAGTGACTGAAAGATGTCTATAAAAAGTGTATGAAACTCAGACATTATTTTTGCATTGTTCCCACTATCGAAAGTCATTATAGGAACCTTCGAACCGAATCGTAGCGAACAATGGCGCCTCTTAACTTTGACCCCCGGATTTTCCACCGTGCGCTACCCTTCGCATAACCATTCGATTTTAATCCGAATAGAAAACGCTGAATTTCAATGAATTTTAGTCAACTCGAATAAACCATTTCCAAAAGGCATTCATTTTCAATTTATTAACAATTACCATTCGCTTCGAATGTTCATCCTCCGAGATCTATGTGTCCCCTTGTGATCGCGATTGTCTTTGGGAAATTATTCAACGGCCGATTGGACAAACATCTCCCTGATTATTTAATCGATCCCCTCAGCATTCAATTGATAAAATTGCAGGCTCGCTAAAGTGGGCATTCAATCGAAAAGATATTATCGTGAAAAAGTTGTGACATTTTATTTTATCGGAAAAGCAATTAGCGATGGACTCGAGTGTATTTATATCTGTTTGGAGATTACAGATCACACGCAGTCCGGAATTTACCTGATGAATAGTGATAGCTCGTGGGTTACGCATGCGAATGTGGCAGTTGAGTTGGCACGGAATTGTCATGCATGGGGACGGGAAAAAATGGGGGAATTGAGATGGGAAAAAAGGTGGTTGATTATCCAGCGTTTTTCGGGCGACCACCAATCCCCTGAGTTTTTGGATTTTTGGAGGAGGAAGGGCTTTGGGGAAAATGGGATTGAATGCAGCGAGTGAAGGTATTTCACTGGGAAAATTGATCTTTTTGGAGAATCAGGGGTTTTTGGGGGAAAATCTGAGTTTTTGGGAACATTTTGAGGCTTCTGGAAGAATTAAGGTCCTTCGGAATGTTGGCATTTATTGGAAGAATCTTTTTTGGACATTTCTGGATTTTCCTGGATTCAAGTTTTTTAGGAAAAGTGTAATTTTTCTTATTTCATTTTCTCAGTTCCCAATTTTTCTAGGAAAAGTGTAATTTTGTGATTTTTCTTGAAGTTTAAAATTTTCATGGAAAGTTTAAAATTCCGTGGAAAAATGGAGATTTTCCGGAAAATTTTGATTTTCTGGAAAATTTGCAATTTTTTGAAAAATTTGAATTTTCATGGGAAATTTGAAATTTTCTAGAAAAATCGATTTTTTCCAGAATATTTTACATTTTTCCAATTGTGAAATTTCTTTGAAAATTTGAATTTCCATGGAAAATTTAAATTTTTCTAGAAACATTGATTTTTCCAGAAAATCTCGAATTTTTTTAGAAAATTCGAAGTTTTCTGGAGAATTCTAAATTTTCCAGAACATTTTGAATTTTTTTTTGAACATATGAAGTTTCCTGAGAAATTCCAAAGTTTCTGAGAAATTTTGGACCTTTGAAAATGCCAAACTTTTTTGGAAAATTTGAAGTTTCCTGGAGAATTCTAAATTTTCTGTGAAATTTAAAATTTCCTGGAGAATTCCAAATTATCTGGAAAATTTGAAATTCCTCGTAGTATTGATTTTCTCTGAGAAATATTCAATATTCTCTAAAGAATTTGAATTTTCTTACAAAAAAAAAATGTTCATAAAAATTTCAATTTTCCCGACAATTTTTCATTCTTCCAGAAAAATTTGATTTCTCCAGAAAATTGTTCAGGTCTACGAAAAAATGTCACATTTCCAAGAAAAATTATTCTTTCTAAAATTCAAAGTTTTCCATCGATAACTCCAAAATTTCCAGAACCACCCCGCCAAACTTCGACATCGTAGTAAATAAATGAGCTCAACTTGATATAAAGGGCTAGTTCATAAATTATTGCAAAAAGAGAGAGGCATACTTAATAAGGTCAAACAAAAGCGCATGAACTACAAAAACTATAAATCATTCACATGTACATAAATTATTCATAATCTCCACTCCCTAAGCCGCCATCAAACAATGGAAACCGAAAATTCGGAAACGAGGTTTTTATTTCGATTTCCATTGGAAAATCCACTGGCTACTGTAGAAATTAATCCGCAACGAAGCCGAAAACGATGGGTGGAATAACGAACACTCACTAACAGTGTCGGTAACTGTAATCTCGGAAAAAAAAATATCGAGTGCATCAATTTTTTTATGATGCTCCTACCCCCGGAAATAATTGAGTCCAGCAGGAAATCAATTACTACATATGATCGGCTAATTACTGCACATGACCATCGTTAAAAAATGGATTTCCCGAATGATGAGAACCAGAAGAAAGGAAAATGCAAAATCCTCACTCCTTTGATGTGGATTCCCTCGAAGCCGGTGGTAATATCCAAAGGCAACTTGAATTTCCCAGCGTATTCATGAAGATTTAACCATAGAAGCACCCGAGCAAATTCATTCTCTCCAAAAATTTCCGGCAAAAAATTGAAATTTATGTTCACAAAAAAATCACTCTCCCCCCTCCCCCCCCCGCCCCTCAATTACAATAATTGCATGTTAACACAGGAGTTAAATCCGTTCAGTTAANCCCCCCCCCCCCCCCCCCCGCCCCTCAATTACAATAATTGCATGTTAACACAGGAGTTAAATCCGTTCAGTTAAAGTAATCCCTCTAGCTTTAATATTTCATATGAAACACTGGGTAGCAGGGAAATAAAAATTTTATGCAAACGATTAAATGCGAATAAAATAATAACGATGGCAGTGATGAATGTGAGCAATCGTCGTGAATAAAAACTGAAATTCTACTTATGGACAATAATTCCGATGATATCAGGTATAATGAATATTTCGTTTAATTGTCAAGACTTGAGTGATACAAATTGTCGAAATTTTTTTTTCAAAACGTGCGCTCAAAAAATAATACTTTACACTGGTCTTAATTTGAGACTTTTATAGACTCAAGTTGATACTCTTAAATGCCTCAAATTAAGACTTGAAGTTCTCAATTTACGATATTTTCAAGTCTCGACTTGAGACATCGTAAAGTCTCAAATTGATACTTTTAAAATTCTTGATTTAAGCCGTCAGAAAGTCCCTACTTGAGACTTTCAAAAGTCTAATAAATTTGAACCATTAGGAAATCCCATCGTAAAACCTTAAGACTTCGTAAAAGTCTCAATTTGCCACCATAAGTCTTAGAAAGAAATAAAAATTTTATACAAACAATTAAATGCGAATAAAATAACGATGGCAGTGATGAATGTGAGCAATCGTCGTGAATAAAAACTGAAATTCTACGTATGGACAATAATTCCGAGTAGTAATTAATTAAGTCTCGACTTGAGACATCGTAAAGTCTCAATTGATAATTTTAAAATTCTTGATTTAAGCCGTCAGAAAGTCCCCACTTGAGACTTTCAAAAGTCTAATAAATTTGAACCATTAGGAAATCCCTTCGTAAAACCTTAAGACTTCTTAAAAGTCTCAATTTGCCACCATAAGTCTTAAAATAAAGCCTGTTTTCTGGCTATAATTTTTTTCAAAACCAATCAATTCGTAAATTCACACACACGGAAAATCTCTGGAAAAATCCTGGGCGATTTTTTCTAAAAAAATACTTTGAATGCCTCAAATTAAGACTTTTGAAGTTCTCAATTCAAGATACCTTCAAGTCTCGATTTGAGACACCGTAAAGTCTCAACTTGAGACTTTCAAAATTCTTGATTTAGGTCTTCAGAAAGTCCGAACCGGCGACTTTTGAAAGTCTAATAAATTTGAAACATTTGCAAATCTCAACTTAAAACCTTTAAAAGTCCCAATTTGCGATCATAATTCTTGAAATAAAACCTGTTTTTTCATGTAATTTTTTTCAAAACCAATGAATTCGTAAACTCACACGGAGAGAAATTCATCAGAAAAAATCGCCCAGAATTTTTTCCAAGAATGTCTCTCCGTGCAATTACTAATATTCTTTCAAACCCGATCACCCGTTATTTAACCACAACCGGACCTAATCCCTCGAGACAAAGGCTTTTTTAAATTTTTATTTATTTTATTCACAAAGNAAACCCGATCACCCGTTATTTAACCACAACCGGACCTAATCCCTCGAGACAAAGGCTTTTTTTAATTTTTATTTATTTTATTCACAAAGTCAAACAGCCGAAGCCAATAACATGACTCAATTTGAACAATCGATAACCTTAATCTAGGTTTATCTGTACAGTGGTAGATGTAGCTAGGTAAATACGTACATCATGTATAAGTGTTAATTTGTTTTGATAACTGAACATATATCGCTGGTGAAATGAAAGTAAATTGTATTCGTAAATTAGTAGAAGTGCTTTACAGTGTCAATTGCTTGTTTGATAATTAGATCCATAAAATCATTCAGTAGTGAAGCGGTAAACCGAGTTCAGTCGATTTTGACTATTAGCCAGTTTTTGCTGAATATCTCGGAATCTAAGAGAGATAGAAAATTTTTTTTCATGACTTTTTTTATAACGCTCTATTGGCTCTACAAAAAAGGTCATGACAAAAATCTTCCTATCTCTTTTCGATTCCGAGATATTCGTTAAAAATTAGCTAATAGTAAAAAACGACTTAACCCGGTTTACCGCTTCGCTACTGCATTGAATATATCGAGATTCGGGTGACGACTGGATAATAAGTTTAAAGCAATGCTAGCCGGATGGATTAGCTTTTATCATCCCCATTAGCCATAAAAAATTGAGTTCCCCGAGAGTAAATGAAAGAAACCAAAAAAAGGCGATTGTCCACCCGCATCAAGCTATTTACAATGAAACTCTAGGGGTAGATCTCCAAGCAGTAAGTGTACAGCGACCTCAAATGTCGACGAGTTTGAAAACTCGTTTTCACCGCCCGTTCCCTTATTTCCAACGACACAACCCCCGATTACAGCTCTCATCCCATTATCCAGGCGTGCTATTTAATGCAGTCCCTTCAGGCCAGAATAAAAGGTGACAATAATAGTGTCAAGAGAATATCAGAAGCCTGAGAGCCAGAGAGAAAGCCCCATGAGCAAGCTCTGGCACAACAGTACGTTCTCTTTACGGTTCAGTCATATCCAACGAATGTCCCCTGCACTGCATTTGGCGCTTAGCTACTCTACTCGCGAAGAGGCCAAAACTTGAGCTGAGATATCTCCCGAGAACTACCGTTTCATTACTCATATAAATACCAGCTTCTCAGGTCCTCTACCTCTTCCGTAACTTCGCGCAGTTGCGATGCCGCCGGGCAATTTTAGGCAAGCACCCGATTCAAATCGTAGCTTCTGTAATTTGAATTAACGACTGACAACTTTATCGTGAATTTTTTGAGCGGCTTTGAGGGAAGGATTGATATCGGTGCGAGTGGCCTCGGGCATTCGTGATAAATTCGGAAATACTAAATTTATTAGCACTCCGGGCGGAAGGGACAGTTTCACAGAAAAGAAACAGAAAACAAGTGGAAAATTGCTCTCGTATTGGAATAGTATAGTTATTTTTTATAATAAATTAGCAATATGCGTCAGAATGGTAATTCTACACATCGTTTCCTTCTATCATGCATAATTCGTTGTTCATTTCATTTGATTAAATTGAATGAGATTTCTTTTCAACTAATTTTGTCAGATTTTCAACTTATTGGATGTTATCATCATCATTATTCTTTTTTTCCCTTTTTTCTATACAACCGATTGTCTTTTTTACGGTTCTATCTCTCCCCTCAGCCCTTCGATAAAATGTTGATGGAAAAATTTTATTTACAAATACTTGAATATATTTGAAACATCACAGTTGAAGAAACCATCGGAAAGCTCAGTTTCAGGGAAATTCATGAAAAATTCGAAATTTTCAACAATCATCATAAAAATCAAATCAACCAATATAGCTATCGTAATCATCTTTTAACTTCGACTTAATGGTATTAAAACAAACATTTTAAGCTATGATTGAATTCATTTGAAGCATGATATTCAAAGATATCCCCGGAATTCTGATTTTTAAAAAATACAAAATTTTTGCTAATTTTTAAATCAATCAAAATAACGATTATTGCTATCGACTTCATCTTCGAACTCGGTCGAAAGGACATCCAAACAAATTTTTTAAGCCACCATTCAATCAGTTCAGAACATTTTTTTTGATTATCGTGGGACAACCCGTTGAATTAAAATTTAATGAGCGATGAATTAAAATTTAATTAATAGGGCTCAACAATACGTACATTTGAAAAAAAATTCGATTCCATCCATTCATTAGCGAACAATTGAAGAAAAACTGCGAACGAGGTCTAACTATTGCATTTTCGGGCATTTTGGATCGTACTGGATCGATATACCCCAAAAAATGGAGAACGTTAATTTGAACGCGTGAGAAATTGTATTCCCGAAGTAAGCCAGGTCAATGTTCATTTCATTGAATTATTAATTTAATAAATTTAAAGCATTTTGATTGAAGCAAATGTCTGCGTCCATCAATTCCCAATAAAAATATTGTCAAAAGAACTAGAAAAATGACAAATAAAGAGTTTCACTTACTGGAAATGCATCATTCCCCCGAATGCATCGCTAACTTAACAAAAATCCTCAACATGTCCCGCATTCTGTCATTCAATTTCCCCAGTAAAAATCCATCAACTCCATTTCACTTCTATTTGCAAACCCCCTGAAAAAAAACCACCGAAAAAAAAACTTCCACCGAGATGAACTGCGGAAGAGGTATCGAGCAATTTGCCCATTCCGGAAGTAAGCCAGACCAACGTTCATTTCATTGAACTTCAATGGAAATTGTTGAATGATAAATGAGAATCGTTATCGATTCCCATACTGATCATCCACTATTTACCCAATCCTAAAATCGTTTAGCCCCATTCCAGCCTCAACCCCGAATTCTAAAAAAAATAACACCAAACGGAATGCAACGAGCGAAATGAACATTGTCTGAACATTGCGTTGACCTCCACCACTGGCCGAGAGTAGTTAAGCCCCGCTCATGTACTCCGGACAGATTGAGAAAAAAATCAGTTCTGCCGAAAAATTATATGTTCCTCTGAAGAGATATTTTTTCGCGTTGAATCACTTTACTTGTGGCCAAAAAAGAAACTTTCCACCAAAATATGATAATTTTCGTAGCAGTAATTGTTATCGTGAGACATTTATATCTTTCGGGTAAATACATTCGTTCTATAGAGAATTATATGAGGCTCCGGTTTTATCAAGTGAAATATCTTTGTCCAATAAACACTCATAATTTCCCTGGAACAAATGATAATTTCAAGAGGAAACTTCAATTTTCTTGGCGAAAACTGTGTTCTTGGCAAAACTAAATAATTTAGAGGGGACAATTTTTTTTGGGAAAAAAATATTCTTTCCTCGTCAATGTATTCTTTCAATGGTATAAACCTATGGAATTCTCTCAGGTCAAATGATTGTCGTACAATAGATTATATTTTCTCCTGCCAACAGTTCGAATTCTTCTAGGGATATTTCTGATGATCACGACAAAAATTTAATTTTTGTGAAAGATATTAAATTTCCTTCTGTCAAGTTGGTTAACTTCCCTCAAGTAAATCTGTTCCACTCCATCAAATATTCTCACGTGGAACATATATTTTTTCGGCAGAGCTGCAAAACATTGAACCCTCATTTCGTTAAAATTCCCAAAAAATTTTCTTCAAAACGTACACCCAAAAAAAACTTTACACTAACAAAAAAAAATTTGTTCTACCGAAAAATGATGTTCCCTTGAAGAAATCTTTTGTCGTGTTGAGTCAATTTACTTGTGGACAAGAAAGAAAGTGTTCACTAAAACATGATAATTTTCGTAGCAGTAATGGTTCTCGTGAAACATTTATATCTTTCGGGTAAATACATTCGTTCTATAGAGAATTATATGAGACTCCGGTTTTATCAAGTGAAATATCTTTGTCCAATAAACACTCATAATTTCCCTGGAACAAATGATAATTTTAAGAGGAAACTTCAATTTTCTTGGGGAAAACTGTGTTATTGGCAAAACGAAATAATTTCGAGGGGACAATTTTTTTTTGTAAAAAAATATTCTTTCCTCGTCAATGTATTCTTTCAATGGTATAAACCTATGGAGTTCTCTCAGGTCAAATGATTGTCGTACAATAGATTATATTTTTTCCTGCCAACAGTTCGAATTCTTCTAGGGATATTTCTGATGATCACGACAAAAATTTAATTTTTGTGAAAGATATTAAATTTCCTTCTGTCAAGTTAGTTAACTTCCCTTAAGTGAATCTGTTCCACTCCATCAAATATTCTCACGTGGAACGATTCTTTCTCTCAGTGCAACTGAAAACCCAGCGACAATGAATTTTAACATTGAAGATATAATTACCGTGCGTCATTAATGAATGTTTATTCACTCGTCGATTCAGTTATTTCACGAGTCCTTGCACTGAATACAATACCCTCTCCTGAACCGAGTAAGAGTGTTGGCTAATGAGCTCCTTAATTTATCGGGTATTAATTAACTCGATGCTCAAGAACAACACATGTTTCCACCGCTAATGAACTAATTAATCGAGAATTAATGAGCGATGGATAATTAAATCACATGAACGACTATCAATGTTCCTCGGACTCAGGAGCGCACGCCTCCAGCTCCGGTTAATTAATCCCATAAATTAATGTAGAATTTTAATTACACGTGATTAACAAAAAATTAATTAAGGGGCCGAAATGATTACCGAAATGTCCGGCGGTCTGAGGACGAAATTTGAACGGGGATGGTGGCCCTCCGAAGGCCGACGACGCACTGACTGGTGTGGACTCTCACCACGAGCCAGCCATAACCCGAACTGCTGCTCCTCGCTGCCTTCTCATCCTCTCACCCCCAACCGCCCATCCTCATCCTTCTCATTGCAATCTTTTATTACATATACATTCGCGTTTTCGTGTAGCTATGGATATAGATATTGCTCGGTATGAATGCCAAAATTCACAGTTGATAGTGCACACGTTCCTGACTGTCTCGAATGAAAAAATTATGGGCACAAGACACAGAGGCGAAATTTTATTCCGCGGGGGAGGTTTATCGGAGTTTCAGGTCTTGTTTGTTTCGCGGGGTTTATAAGGTGAATGGGCCTATGCTCCTTCCTGTTTTACCCGGGTTGAGGTGTCGTGAGCATTTTCGCATTTTCGTCGGTTGGACAGTCAGAAGAATTTCACGTATGAAAAAATTCAATAAAACACTGTTAATATATAATTATATAACAATAATGTTAATTAATAATATACAATTATTAATAATTGAATGAATGAATGCTTTATTGCTTTTTGAGAGGGAATTTACGATGTGCTCTCTTGTAGCTATTAATAATTTCTGTTGGAAAATTCTATTTGTTTTTTGAACTGATTCTGTTGGATATTCGATAAAAAAAGTCAATAGATTTCGAATGTCTGATTGAATGTTTCTCTTGAGATTTTTTTTATAAGAATGCTTGGGCATCAATTTTTTGAGTTTTTTCCACTCGGATTCTGCAATGCAAAACAAGACAAAAACCAGCGGAAAATTTATGCTCAATAATTCTAATAGAAAAGTTCAAACAGAAATTCGGAATCTATTGACTTTTTCTGATCGAATATACAATAGAATCGGGGCAAAAAACAAGTAGAATTTTTCAATAGAATTCCATTAGAAATCCTATAGGAACCCCATCGAATTCCTATAGAATTCCAACAGATTTTTTTAGCGAATTCGCGAGGTTTTCTACTGAATTTTTTCATGCATGTTGTCAAAAGTGAAATGTGATTGGAGTAATTAATTCAGTTGATAGGGGAAGCTATAGACTCACACTTCAAGGAACTCACAATTTTGAAATATTGATATGTTTTTTTATGGAAAAATGATTTTCGTCGAGTTAAAAATTCAATAAAAAATCATAAATTGCATTAATATCTTAATATTTCGTTGAAGTATTCTTTCATTAAAATTACAATTTGCAGAGAATTATTATTTTTTAAAACATTCGTTGTTGATAAATAAATAATTTAAATTTTTTAGCTATGAAATCGGTTTCTGGTAAAATTATGAACAATCATAAATTTGTTACTATTCCTAACAAATGGTGTTTATGGTGAAGAATTGATTGTTTATAAATTATTCATAGAAAATTTTCAAAAGTAATTTTTAATAATTTTCAAAAACTGCAATTTTTTAATTATTTCATCAATCTTCCTCCAAAAGTAAACTTTCTCATTTTTTTTCACATTTTCAAAATATTTTCTAACCGTTCAATATCCAGATTCAAATTCAGACTTTGAAACTTTTAATATAATATAATATAATATAATATAATATAATATAATATAATATAATATAATATAATATAATATAATATAATATAATATAATATAATATAATATAATATAATATAATATAATATAATATAATATAATATAATATAATATAATATAATATAATATAATATAATATAATATAATATAATATAATATAATATAATATAATATAATATAATATAATATAATATAATATAATATAATATAATATAATATAATATAATATAATATAATATAATATAATATAATATAATATAATATAATATAATATAATATAATATAATATAATATAATATAATATAATATAATATAATATAATATAATATAATATAATAATAATTTTCAAATGCCTCATTTCTCGGTTGCAAACTCATCCCCGGGACGGTCTCACTCGGCCATCCTCACCTCCCAATTCATCAACTAATCACCTTAATCATATGCAAAATCCAGTCAAAGGGCATCATTAACGTCAACGCCTCCACCCC